>NC_057687.1:6617468-6653168 GCF_014466175.1 Vespula pensylvanica | reverse complement strand
CTCTCTCTCTCTCTCTCTCTCTCTCTCTCTCTCTCTCTCTCTCTCTCTTAAAATCCGAACAGAATTATATCAGCTCATCCCCTAAATATTTCTTTTACTCTTCTCAAGAATAAAACAATCGTGTCCAATACAATAAATAATTTTTCTCACACAAAATAAGAAGAAACACTATAAACTTCTTCGATATGTTTGTTATTATTTTTCTTCTATTTCTCTTAACAGATTTTTCTTACTTTTCTTTTGGTCAAATAAAGACTGAAAGAATTCCAAGTATTTCCTCCTCCTTGTCGTTATTCATTTGCCAATCCCGTTTTTCTTTTTCTCTCCTTTTTCTCTTAACGCTTTGCTTTTTTCTTCTATTAATTGCCTTCCTCATCGACGAGTTAACAGTTTATATACAACACCTAGGCAGCTCTAGTCGTGTGGTCCTGAAGTCAACCCAGACGCGATGCACCGCTTTATCCGCATCTCGAGCGGTGCGGTCGAAACGGTTTTACAGACGCATGCGTACTGCTTTCAACGCCGAGAATACTCACGCGGGACCTCTCGGCGGATCTCTTTTAAGATAAAGAGAGACAGACAAATAGAAAGACGGAGAGAGATAGAGATAGAGAGAGAGAGAGAGAGAGAGAGAGAGAGAGAGAGAAAGTGAAAAGAAAAAAGGAAGATATTACATATTTGCATCTGCTAGGTCAAAAACGTACAAAGTTGTCTCGTAGAATCAATTGACTCTTATTCTTACTTCTTCTTTCTTTTTTTTATATATATTAATTGATTCTTGTTTTTATCAAATCAACACTTTTCAGCCATTGTTTACTATGTCATTACGTTACAATGTCATCACGTATTTATGAATGAAAGTATATATAGTAGATATATTGGTTGACTGAATCATAAAAACGGTAGTAACATATTGCATGTGATAATAATGAGAGAATCTTTTCCTTTTTTTTTCTTTTTTTTTTTTTTTTTTTTTTTATGGGAAGTTTGAATCTCTCGTTTAAATAACTTCATTGTTTTTCTTTGTCTTTAATACGATACTTGTATACAGATACTTTGGAATAATTTCTGAGATCGATTCTGAAAGAACACAGAAAAATTCGAATATTAGTTTGTATAAAAATACGGAAATCGAATTTGATAGATTTATGTGTACTTTATAATAAATTATAGATACATACTTGTATATTGAAATTCTCACCTAGGAAATATTTGTAACATTTTGATTCATTGAAAATCGCCTATGTAACAATGTTCAATATGTCCTATCTGGTTTCTTCGTGAAAATTAACAATTTTTTTGTGGCTGGGAGCTTTCCTAGTACATACAAATTTTTATATAATAAAAATCTAAAAGAATGTTTTTTTTGAATATCTTCAATAATTTTTTAGATAATCGTTTCTTATAATTTTCATTGTATGTAAAAGCATAAGAAAATCTCCTGCAAAAAATGTCTTATCCTATGATGTACCTATTCATGTCTTCTGAAAAAAGAAAAAAGACAGAAATTATAATGTAGAAAATGATAACATAACTTCTTCTTAAAATATATTTAACAACGATCCAGTCTAACAGCGAATATGACAATGAAATATACGGTAGTTGTGTTCTGAAATAAATTATCAATCGCGTTGTAAGTGGACGTTATCGATTTATCTATATGTGTATTTAAAACAACTCGCCGTTAGATAATGGATTAAAGTCAAAGGAAAAAAATAACATTATCATAAAATAAGAAAAAAGAGAAGAAAAGAAACACAACGATGCTTATTTCTTTCTAATATATTCGTATCCGTTCGCGAGAAATTATGTTTAAAATATGAAATAAATTTCAGAATGAGAAATAATCTTATACGAAATATCTAATTTATCGAGGATTAATTACGAGTTAATATATACGTGTGATAAACATTATTAATTTTATTATGAGAGATATGTTCAGTCTCGCGCATATTTTACAATTAGACGATCGAAAGTTGGAATAAGTCGACCATTAAGCATGGATTACGTAAAAACAAACCATCTTTTACCTTAAGCAAACTCTAGATGAAAGAAGAACGTGGTATATTGTTCGAATAGGAAATGGGGGAAGGGCACGAATATAAAGCTTACCTGAACTGGATTTTCTCGTAGTTCCCTGCGAGTTTAACTTGAAGGGGTCTGACATTTAACATCTTTTCAAGGCAAGTTAGTTTTTTTTTTGTATTGTGGAAAATTGAATATAATTCTTATATGTCAACGAACAAAATCAAATTCCCTTTATACTTCTCTTCCTTTTTTCTTCCCTGTTCAATACAACAACAGAGTTTTATTTGTTTATAAAATAGAGATAAAGATATTTGTAAATATATTTATATGGAAATACTTAATATATTCTATTATATATATATATATTATATATGTATAAATATTATATATAAATATTATATTTTAAAATGAAATATATATAATATATAACAAGTATACATAGGAATGTATATATATAAAGAAATATATAGTATAGTTTATATAATATATATATATATATATATATATATATATATATATATATATATATATATATAGATAGATAGATAGATAGATAGATAGATAATATTGCGTATTAGCCAATAAGATTAATGTTGGAATTTTCAGTATTTTATATCTAAATAAACAATATTTTATTGCAGTATTGAATATGGCTTATTAAAAATTTCAACATTTCTTCTTGGCCAATTTAATTATGTTATTATTTTTTATATTAAGTTTAAAACAATTCAATAAGTTAAACATGTAGCATGCTCTTGCCGGAAATCATTCATTAAATAATTAGTATCTCCCTCGATGTGTTATGTGTACAGCAATAACAGTCGGTACAATCGTGTGTTCCTACTTTAAAGCTTCCTCTCTTTTCTTGTTTGATAATCTACGCTATACAAGGCGATCTTCTTTTTCTATTAAATTCAACATTTTCTTTACAAATCCTTCTTTTTTTCTAAATATATTCGAAGAAATACGTAATTAATCAAATTATATGCACCATGATACCTTCTCCATTTCCTACATTTAATTTCCAATATTTTTTATTAAAAATGTAGTTAATAATATAACATTATTTTCTAAAAAAATTAATACGATTGATAATAAATATCATTTAGGCATTTTAGAAAAACACAATCGTTAATGATAATAATTAATAGTTTGTACTTTTTCATTAAATAAATATATAGAAACAAATATTATTGTATATTATTTATTAGTAAAACAGAGTTCTATCTTAGATTTTTACTTCCAATTTCTATTCGTGTTAGTATTATAATTTAGTTCTATAATTAGATGTCGATAATATAGAAAATTATACAAGAATGGTAAAAGAACTTTAAACACTCGATGAACGTAGTTAAAAGCTTTTCCTTTTCATTAGATATAATTAACTTATAATTGTTTTAATTAATTTATAACATTTAAAAATATTATGTTTTCTCATTGTATTGAAAAAAATAAACATCAGCTTTTCATGGAAAGAGTCACATTTATGTAGATCCAGTAGTAAAGAAAATATTGATCATAAAAGTTAACTACTTGGTAACGCCATATAGCTACTCAGTCTTTGTACTAGTCATGATTGTGTACATTCTTTTTCAATCCGCTAACATATAGAGTTTTAATTATGTCAAGTAAATTTTTAAGATACTGCATTACTTTTTTAACCTTATTGCATCATGTAAATAGTAAAATACTTCGTGGGACTCTCGTAACGCGTGAAGTATTAAAAAGAAATCTATTTACAATTTTTAAAACAGAAGCATCTGTAAACACAGAATATATTTCGTATAACAACATTTTACAAAGTTACGTTGTTTGGATTGAGAAATATACAAAATTGTATTTTCTTTTTTTAAACTCGATAATAAAAATATTTCAATGTGAATCATTCTATGTCTGTTTAAACGATGATTGATGAATTATCGATTAACCAAATAAATTATTATACATATGATATTAAGCAATACATATATAGCATATTAAATGAAAACGTTTTAAAAAATATTTTTAACGATACGTTTTGTAAACATAACAATATATATATATATATATATATATATATATATATATATTTTACAGAATTGGGCCTTCCTTGCAAGATTTTGTTTTCTCACACAACAAGGCACATTTCGGTATGATTTAAACATTGAGAGTGAGAACAGTTCTCTAAATCTTTTACTGTATTATGATGCACCTCATCAATGGTCTAGCGTGTATCCTTCAAACAAAACATGCGAAGAAAAAAAATCTATTTTAAGCGTAGAAAATGGTCAGATAATACAATTGTCTACATTGACATCAGCCATATCTGGATGTGTTGTAAAAAATAATTCAGCACTACATTGCAATAGCTACAGAAGATTTCAATCATCCAGACCAACATGGTGGTTCATCGTATTATCAGATTGTTCTACTAAAACAGGTTTAAATGTTACATATTGGATTTCATTAACAAATGCATCTCCAGGTAACATATGGAAAGAACACTTTTCTGCAGATGAATTTTGCAAGTATTTTTTCTGTAAAAATTTTTACTTTTATTACTAAATTTTTACTTACTTAATATAGTAATATATTATTTTTAATGAATATTTTTTCAATTACAGATATACTACCAGAATTACTAATAGCAGCTTGCATTTATGTAGTACTTCTCATATTAAGCTTTTATGTAGCTGTACAATTACGCTCAAGAAGACTCCTACATGTTTCATATAAATTATTCATGGGTTCTCTTCTATGTCAATTAATAGGCATTTTATTAGAAATTTACAGTTATTTTAACCTTGCACTGAAAGGAGTTTTTATAACTAGTGCTTCTTTAGTAGGTCATCTTTTAGAAGCATGTTCAGAAACTTTATATACAGTGCTTATGCTACTGTTAGCATTCGGCTATACTATCACTAAAAGTGCATTAACACCTAAACAAATTCGATGGCTCACATATTTCATTTGTCTTAGTGCAGCTTGTCAGCTGGCATTGTATATGTATCAATTTGAAATCTTTGATCCTGGTTTAGTCCTTTATATCTATGAATCACCACCAGGTTACGGACTAGTAGCATTGAAATTGATTGCATGGATTGTATTCGTTCTTCGTTGTTTTAAAACAACTAAGAAAATGACAAAGAAGGTCCATTTTTACGGGTCTCTACTTTCTTTAGGATCAGCATGGTTTCTATGTCATCCATTGACGGTACTTAATTAAACTTATGCAAACACATAAGAAAATAATAAATATATATATATATATATATATAATGCTGACTAATTACATGCTTAAGAATTCCATAGACATGCTTTGCTGTATACATAAAAAATACAAAGATGCTTTTGTTGATTTCACAGGTACTATGTATTACTGTGCTTGTAGACAAATGGATAAGGGAGAGTGTTGTAAGAGGATGCTCTCTTTGGATTGTTCTTGTGGGACATGCAACATTTCTTTATGTTACACGGCCTACTATTGCAAATTCGCGTTTTCCATTTCACATTAGAACATGCCAAGTAGTTCCAGTTGGTGGTAATGGACAAAATCACAGTTATGAACCTCGATTCCGAAAAGTAGTTTCAGCATTCACAATCTCATAATTGTTATTTCTTCCTCTTATTCTTAAGAGCAATATGTAAAAATGTACGAAATGATGGATAAAATTTCTATGAGGTGTAAATAATATTTATATCATTATTATGCTTTTAGAATGGTTTTATCTTAAAAGATCTCTAGCATGCATATATCCTTAAAATTATTATTTACCTAAAAATAGTGTTCATAAAATTGTATATTGTATTAAATCCATATAAACAGACATTTATATAATCTTGTGTAACTGCGAATATATCTTTGAGGTTTCTGTATTGCCTACCAATATCTTTGTAGGTATTTATTCATGTATTTACAACTTCAAGATAAATCTATTATTCATTTCAGTAAAGAAAATGCTTGCTGTTTATGAGTCTTTTTTTTAATTCAATTACATGAACCATCTAACCATCCATCTCTCCATCTTTGGTCAACTAAGTTGCAATCAAACTTTGGTTTACCTAACTTTTTGTTTACCTCATTATGAACAGCACATAACCATTGACTCAAAACTTTCTGCGAGTCAGTTTGTGGTGGCATATCTTTTAATTGTTCTTGAAAATCTTCTGCACAGGTGTGGCAGGGATAAAACTTAGAAAATATATACATGAAATTTTTCATATCACTTTTTTGCTCTTCACTTGGATGATCAGGATAACGGGCTGCCATTGTATGTAAAAATGCCCATGTTTTTGAACCTACTTCATCTCTAGTTAACGGACAATCATCACGTTGAGTGGTAGTAATGTTTGTATTAATATTATTTGATTGCTGCTTTTGAGCATCATTCTACAAAAAGTAATTAGATTATACAAAAAATTTATTTCTACTTTTTTAAATATTTATTTCAATTAAATATACCTTTCCTGAATCAAAAGTTTGCTGCTGTAACTTTACCCATGTTTTAAAGTCAGTGCATGTTCGACAGGGCTTTTCCATTTTAACATATTTATTATAACATTGCGTTATAAAAACTTATAAAGACGTATATTTATAATGTCATTCTATAAAACATAACCTTTTATTAGTAATTATCTCAGAAATTATAGCTTTCATATGCACATTTTTCGCTCGAAACGTGTGTGACTTCAGCGACAGGTATGGACAAAATATGAACTACAAACGCAATAAGAAAACACTGCCCCTATTATGCAACTATTTCATCAGCGTATAAGCTTCTTAAGTTATATATGTTATTCGTAACCTAAAAATCGAGTTAATATATGACAAAAATTTTTTTATGTAGTAAAAATAATAGTACATTTCATAAACGCAAGAAAAAACCATATGCCAGATTATACTTTTCTAATTATTTAATATACATATTAACATATAAATTAGTAAAGAGCAGTAAAAATAAATGAAAATAAATAAGAATAATAATAAGAAATTAGGAACATTCAGTGAATTTTCTAAAAAATTATTTCAGAATTTTACTATATTTTATGTATTTATTTATTGAATAATCTATTGTATGATTACCAATGGAAAATATAAGTACTTTAACGTTTAGTCAAAATACCGTTTGAAATGAATCAGAAAATCTAACCATCGATTTACACAGAGAAGAAAGTAATACTCTTTTTCACAGGAATAAATCATACACCACTCTAGTGTTTATATAAAAATCAGTAGTAGGGATAACAGCTTCTTCTCTTTTGCCGCTAAGTTCAATGAGCGCCACTGTACGAAACTTAATATATCAACGGGCAATTTCCAATGACATAAAGTGATTGGATTATCTTCTACTTTATTCCCAACGTTATTGATTTACAACATTTTCAAGTTATCATTAAAGTTTGTCTTCTACCTGTGAATTACATTGGATAGATACAAAAGTATTCACATCTCATTTAGTTAGTTTCTTACTTAAGTGGAATAAAAATAACATGAAAAATATTCAACTTTTTGCCGCCAAATTGAAGACTCTCCATCTTAGATTTTGATTGGTTATTTGTTAACTTGAAACAAGTTCGCAAAGAATTTCATTGTAAAAACGAAGAAACATTTTTTCCGTTTTATCGTTTACGTACTTTATGAAAATTTGTTAAAACGTCATAGTGAAATTATTTATACGGAAGTAATTTATTTTTAACGAAGAAACTGAATCTCTTTTATATCCAAAAGAAATTTTACTTGATATACGAAAAAGACAATGCGCATGTTGCGGCGAATGTAAAATTGTAGAACCCAACCTTACCCGACCATCGTGACAAACGTCAAGTGCGGTTTTACTTCGTACTCTGTTAAAACTCGAATGATTCGTTTGTTTGGGAAAGGAAATTCAAAACAGACAATGGCGAATCGTAAAAAGATCGATAGGTCTTCACGATCAGTATCAAAAAATACAAGACAACTCACTACAGATACAATGTTTTCATCATCTTCGTCCTCCGACGAAGCTGATCAGCTGTCTACAAGACGTGATAGAATTTTAACTCAGGATCATCTCAGTAGAAATCGTGTAGTTGAAAATGATCAACAGACAGGTTAGATTCATTTACATTTACGCGCGGAATCATTCTAATGTAATTCTTATCGATTATCATCTTATTATAGGTCAAGATGTTTCACGTCGTGAAGAAAATCCATTTAGTTTTAAACACTTCTTGAGAAATGAATCTCAACCAAATTATTATAAAACTGGTGCAAGACCGAAGATTTATTCTTCCTCTGCGACAAGTCCAAATAATCTTGAGAAAGATAATGGAGTTTATTCTCGAAATCCAACTGAATTACCAGATTTCGTACAAGATCATTTAGTCATAGAACAATGCTACTTAAATCATGTATCAGATCAACAAAGTATACCTGATGTAGACAATCTTCCAGATTTTGCATTAAACAGCGTAGAGCAAAGGCAATCACGGCATAGAAATGATTCAAAAAAGTCTCAGTCGCAACTCTTGCCTGATATTCCTTTTGATCTTACTGGTTCAATAGATAAAGCTATACCTCACGAGGATTATTTTCTTTCAAATGCAACATGTTCAAATAACATAAATTTACCTATATTCGATACAGTTGATAATATTATTGACACCTCAGAGTCAGCTTCAGATTCGGGAGGTGAGATTTCATATTTTTTATGTTTTTAAAAACATTATATTACATATAACAAAAAATTTATATACTGTTCTTTTTATTTCTTAAATTTATTATATTGACTAATTTTTTTATTATTAACAGAACCAGAAGTTAGTAATAATGTTGTTACAAGAGATTGTACACCAACAAACGATTCAAGTGTACCCAAATTATTACCAGATTTCTTAAATGATGGACCAATCCATAGTAGAACAAATCTTTCCAATGACATTGGATCTAATTCGCAATCTAATATGGTAGAGTCAACAGAACGAAGGGTATGTATTTTATTAAGAAAAAATTGTAAAAACCTAATAAATACATGTATATACAAGAACTGTTTTTTCACAGCTTTTATTAGAGAATGATAGGTTGAGGCAAGAATTGGACTCGGCTCGCAGAAAAATTAATGAAAAATCAATTAGGCAAGTTGTTTTTTATTCTCGTCCTTTATCTTGAAAATCATTAACACTTGCTGATATCAAAGTGTTTTATTACAGAATTCAAATGTTGGAAGCAGAATTGGCTTCTAGAAAAGAAGTAGATTATGAAGAGACTGCACATCTTGAAAAAGCAGTGGAACAAGTTGAAGATAATTTAAAACGCAGTACGGTAAATACAAATTTAAATGATCTCCAAATTAGTTATTTCAATATTTCTGATAGATAAATGAAATATTATTGATTCTTTTTTGTTTGACAGAGAAGAGCCCTCAGTGCAGAAAATACTGTAACATCATTAAAAAAAGAAATTAAAGCATTAACGGTTAGTGTAAATTTTAAATGTACTCATTATACAAAAATTATATCAATCAAATTGTAACTCTAATTTAGACAGAGCTATCGTTACTGCGATTGGAAAACAAGGAACTTAGATCTGCCGTTGTTACTACGGATAAGAACGAAGGCGGTATGCCCTCGGAAAACGTAGATAAAACCGTGCGAAGACTCGCTGGTGAATTAAGAACTGCTGCTTCAACAGCTGAAATCTCACTCAGGTA
Organism: Vespula pensylvanica; assembly: GCF_014466175.1. NCBI lineage: Eukaryota > Metazoa > Arthropoda > Insecta > Hymenoptera > Vespidae > Vespula > Vespula pensylvanica. The sequence goes on along the minus strand of NC_057687.1, from coordinate 6,643,473 downwards.
ATAATCTGTTCTAAAATAGAATATAAACAATATATATATGTATTAAGGTATATGCACGTACATATACTTTTTTTTCCCCATTAATTTTAAATTTATATATTTTGATACAGACAATTGATGTCTGGAGTGGAGAATCTAAGGGTACTTGCTTCTACCCTTGAAAATGTGGACAGAATAGAAGATACGACCAAAGATTTCTTACCCGATTTGGATGAAAACAATGCTGCTGGCCCTGCACTCTGAACGATCCCTTACGCATTCACATTTCCATAATACAAATCTATCATACCTCTCTTTTATATTCACCTCAACCAACGCTAAGTTCCTCGTGCTCTCGCAATAGTGCCGAGCATATTCGCGCCGATTGATAATTTAGATTCGATTGTGTAATATGTTATTTATGACGTGTTTGTTGTACTTTTGTATTAGTTAAGAATAGATTCTAAAATGCATCTAACTTCGACACCCAGAGGTACAGGCGTACGACGAGTAATATTCTGTTTAATAATTCTCATTGATCTTTGAATCAGATAGTTGACAACTATTATAAAAAGGATATATTTTAAAAGCTATATCCTTGATATACAGATTACAATTAAGTAATTGCCACTAGGTGTTAATTAAGGGATAAGCAAACAGGTATTATATTTTTCATATATACATATTTTTGAGTACGACCAAAATGACAGTATAACGTACGTACCTCATCGATACATACGTTGAATCATGCAACGCAACTTTTATGAATATTGTTTAATAAATACACGTCAATCCAAGAGGATTTCAGTAACAATTATGATCGCTAATGCTATCAAATAGAGCATCATATCATTGTGCAATTGCTTTGAATTTAAGTTAAAAGAAAATATAGTAAACTACTGGAATCCTAAGATCAATGCGTGTATTGCACCTCTGCAGCCTTACAACTTTGCAAAATCATTTTTTACACTAAATGCAGATGATTTTATTTTGACAATAAAAAAAAAAAAAAAAGAAAAACAAAGTGCATATACTACACAAATTTGGATACCAATAAACAGAATTATATCTTAAGTAAATTATTATCATATATATGGCAGTGTTCGTTGTATAAAATGCTATGAATTATCACATAACGTTTCGAAAAATAGTTAACGATCCAACAAAACGCAGTTTCGAAGGAATAGGCAAGTTCTTACTTACAAAACGACAAACAAAACGTAAGTATTGGTATATGTAAGTATTACGAACGATTCTTAATATATTTTGCTATTACTGAAGTCCTTCAAATATGCTAAGTAAATCAGTTTGTGTTTCAGTATGACTTGTTTGCGCATTTAGCCATGAACGACAAGCACCCATTGAGATGTTGCAACCTGTTTCACAGATTAATGATTTAGTTTGAGTTTCAGCAGAGACTGTTGTATCGTCCAATTGTGTCCAAGCAGTTTGAGTTTGAATATTAGTTAACACTAGGTCGGATGATATCATTTCATCAGAAGTTTGAGTGTAAGTATTGTTATAGAACAATTGTTCCATATTATCAAAATTATCTGTTGTTTGAGTTTCGATGGTAGAACTCAAAGCAAAAGTTCTAGATAAAGCGTCAGAGTCAAAAAACGTCTGAGAATATCCTTGTTCAGTTTGAGTCTCTATACTACTGAATTTGTCATGGAACGTTTTTTCAGTTAACATTGGATCTGACCTTGATATATTATTTGTAGAGGAAAACGAATATTCTTGAACAACAGTGGAATCTTCTGTATAAGGCAATGTCATTAATGCTACTGTGCTCTTGGGTAAGCATTGTATCAGCGAACTACTACTATGACTGTAAAAGGTTTCTAAATCTGTTTGAGAAACATTATCATGTAATGCTTCAAACATATCTTTTTCCGGTATCGTTTGTGTACCAGAATTGTTTTTTTCTTCCCAAAAGTCTTGTAAGCCTACATCATGTCTTAATGGCAAAGGACTAGCAGGAAATAAATTGGAAGAAGTAAAATTATCTTCCAAATTGATATCTTCTTTGAGCAGTGAAGATTCTGGCTTTTTCGATATCGAATTACTCTTTCTACGTTTTCTAACTTTAAGCGGTTCCTTTCCAATGAATCTAGCATCTGTAGTTTGAGTCTCCGTTGATCTACCACCATGTTTTTCATCTTGTAATCGGACCGTTTGCGTTTGTCTAGATACTTTTCGCTTTCCACTGGTTCCATTATTATTGGTTACCTGTTTCAACGGACTTGATGCTCTTTTATACTTCTTACACTCATCGGTTTGTACACCAATATTAACAGTAATCTTTTCGGTTACATTAACATTAGAATTACTTCCTTCCTTATTATTTTGACTTGGTAAAATATTAACAGGCTTATTTACCGTAGATATGACAGTAGGAGACAAAGAGATATTACGGGTCATTTTTGAGTTGGTTCGTCTAAAAATAAGTATCGTAATTACGCATGATTGTAAATTATACATATTAGATTTTCTTCAAAATTAAAAATCATTACTTTCCTACGAATTGAACTTACCTCAAAGAACTTTTATATTTATTGTCTATAGTATGCAATGATCTTTTAGCATGGGTAAGAAGTGCCTCGTAAGTGCTGTAAGTTTTTGAGCAATAACAGGAAAATTCTATGCCACATATCCTCATGTGTCCTTCCTTCGCAGCTTCGGTCGAGAAACTTTTAGCACAACGTGTACACGCGAAAGTCTTCTCTGCATGCACCTTCAGATAATGCTGCATCAAAGGAGTAAAATGGTTGCATCCATTTCTTGATAATCTACTCACGCTAACCAACCTGCTTCAGATATTTCATCGTCGTAAAATATCTTTCCGATTCTGGCGCATAAACACAAGTTTCTACCGGGCAGTGATAACGAACGTTTTCCTTTGTGGTCTTTCCTAATTTTTTTCTCTGGTGTACCTTCAGGTTGTGCAGTCGATATCGTGGCTCGTTTCGGAATAATAAACCGCATTGCTCACAGCATATGCTATTTTTTATAACACTTAATTCCTCTGCCGAAGGGCAGACCATTTCACAGTACGTCGATCGGTTCTTGGATACCCGCGTTTCCTCCATTAGAGGTTATCCGCATCTCTCCTATGCACGGAGAGTTGATAGAAAGAGAAAGAGAGAGAGACCAATAAGAAGGAAGACTACGTGAAAGAGAGAATGAGAGAGAGAGAGAGAGAGAGAGAGAGAAACTTCAATGACAGAATTGCACTCTGTCAAATGCGCGCCGGTATATGTAGACAGTAGCCGGTCAATTCGTTGTCTTCTCTTTACGATTGTCGAAAATCATTATTCATCTTCCCAGTCTACTCTTGTCAATTCCCTTTTTTCTGTTCGCTATATCTATATATCCATAATAATGCCGGGCTCATCTCATCGATCAAACAAGGAATATCTTTTCTCTCTTTACTACATAATAATTCTCTTCGATTAGTATTTCTCGAAACAACATAACATATTCTACATACTTATATACAAATATAAAACTTTAAATTGAACTATCTACATACCTTTTATAAACATCAAGTGACATGTGCACAAAGAACAACTGAACAAGTGTGATCAATATGACACCCTGCTGCACCTTTTTATCGTCATAGCAGATATATTTGAACAATATTACATTGTCTATGTAATGCAGTGTCACATTAGAAATAAGATCGATCGGCTCTTTCTTCTTTTTTTGAACTTTATTTAAACGAACGAGATATATCAATTAATTCGTTTATTCGAACGAATAAAATTGCGTTAGCAGTTAAATTGTGCATGTAATGTTCCGTTCGAGCCAAGGCTAAATGTTCGTTCGTGGCTTAAAAAACGTTTAGAGTATGCAAAAAAGAGAGAAAGAAAGAAAGAGACGGAAAGAGAAAAATATCAAGAGGGAGAGAGAAAGAAAGAGAAAAGGGATGGTAGGGGAAGAAGACAAATTTATCGAAAAAAAATCAACCTTTCAAGGTGGCGCACACGAGAACGCGAGCTAGCGCGTACTGCTAAAAAGCTCCCACGGCGCACGTGCTTGTTCCCCGCGAGTGGCGTTGCGTTCGCATGAGATCGTCGCGAGTCAGTCGCGTCAGTTCGTCGCTCGCGGTGAGGTCATACACGTTCGATGCTTCTTTTAAAATTTATTATTCCGTTGCACGTACGACGAGAGTCTCATGTTCGTTTCTTACGTTAAAAGAACGATAGAGATGATCAAAGTACACGAATTGGACGAAGAGTAGTGTCTTCTGAAATCGTCTTGAGAAAACTTTGAAAATTTATCAAGAGAGAGAGAGAGAGAGAGAGAGAGAAAGAGTAAGAGTATATAACGCTTCTCATCGATCGTGCTTTCGGTATACTTTTAGGTGTATTCGTTTTTTTTCTTACGTTACGTGACACATCGAACGGCATTATTCTTTAACGGATACTTCGCAAATCTATGACAAGACATTGTCGTAACAACGCGGCATTCATTGAAATCGTTCGGAAGAGCTGAGAGAGACGATCAAGCTGAGTGCATCGACCCGAAGCGAGTTATTGATTTTCGCCGTCAAGTAGCACACACTTGTACTTCTTTATTCTCCTAGCTGTTGTAATTTTTATTTCCACGGCTTTCTTTTCTTTTTTTTTTTTTTTCTTTCTTTCTTTTTTTCCCCATAGAAACGTATTCTTTCTCGATTTTTCTTGTATCTTCTCGTCAAGCATTTTCGAAAAATCTTCTTCGAAAGAAGTTCAATTCGGTTACTAACCTACGTTAACTCGATACCTATCGGCCTAGTTTCACCAAGCTTTCGAAAGCTGGGACACACGACGCAAGCTCCTTTGCATTCTCTTCGAGAATAAAATAACCATTGTTTTTTCAATGTCGATAAATATATCATGAAATTTAGTTTGATTATGAAATTCATAGATAGGTCGTGGAAAAGTATGTTAGTTTTATTTAATTAAACGTTTCTTTTCTACGTATGAATTTAACTTTTATTGTAATAATTTCTATCATCGTTTGACATATCAGGTATGAGAATTTGATGCTTTAACGATTTTATTGTCCCCATTTTATATATCATGAATAAAAGAAAAGTCATGTGGCTTTAACAAAATTGAGATAAAATCACCGATCCTTGAGATATTCCGTGCTTTTTTTTTTTTTTTATCGTTCATGACATTCGATTCAAGTCGATTATAACGTTACGGGCGTGGGAGGAGGAGGGGGAAGGGATAAAGGCAGGATAAATAATTACAAATTGGCTAGTACTGACTGGTACTCACCATATACTTGCTTATATATATACTTATGTATAATTATATCCGTATAGTTATAAAATCGTGTGAATAATCGAATAAATCACGATGTAATTCGATTACAAATGAATAGAAAAAAAGGTATTGAATATACCTATATAAATCGTCAAACATATATATATATATATATTTATTGTTATTTGCATCATTAATCTATTAAAAATTTGTTCGTTATTTTCATCAAATGTTTTTTTAATTAAAAAAAGATGTGTTCCGACATGATACGGAAAAATAATAATTCAAACATTGTAGAATCGATCGATAATTTACTACGTAATACTATCCTGATCATCATTATTATTATTATTATTGTTGTTGTTGTTGTTATTGGTGTTATTATTATTACTATTTTTTCAAATTATTATATTGTCATGAAATTCGTAAAGAACGCAAGGAGATCGTGTTTCGTCCTTTATCTGCAGTGTCTCTCTGAATAAATAGGATAATGAGTTAATGGTGTAATATCGTCCGTGTGTAAATATTTTATGAACTAGTTTGATGAGTTTCTTCCTTGCTGATCGATACTCACAACATTGAACAACACATTCGAGTCTTCTTGTAACCACCCATCGAATACAAACCGTTTTCATTTTAGCTTTCATCGAGTTTATTGCTCGAATACGTACTTAGGAATAACGCAAGGACACATACTGAGGAGTCTCTCGAGGTCACAGAATATTCGTTTCTCACAACATATTTTACATTTAGACGTATATATGTACATATATCGTTTAAGTATATCTCCGACCTTCGCGTGACTAGAAATTGCGTAGAGATGGCGAATGAACGAGTATAGCACTTGGGGAACTCAGAGCACAACCTATTCTAAATATTATACATTGTATACGTCTATTTGTATACAGTAAGGGGGAGGGAGTGGAAATTAACTATCCATACAATTAGAATGTGAAAATACATTCCTATTGTAGGAATATTTAAGTCTCCTCATTCTATATATGTATATATAAATTAATTGTCGTTGTTTTTCATTCCAACAGAAAAAAAGGAATCAAGAACAGCAAAAAAAAAAAAGAAAAGGAAAACAGGAAGGACATATGAAGAAGGTATGGTGGATTATATCATGAACGATTAATATTTTAACGAGTAAAAATTAAAAAATCAAATTGAAAGTATTTCGACCGAACAATAATTGTTCTTTTTTATCGACGGATACATTTTTCAATCTTGATACATGTGTAGATATATATATATACATACATACATATATATGTATATTATATATGCATATAGATATATATATATATACATATATACGTTGACACTCACTGATCGTTCTTTATTCTCTTCACGATACGTTTTGAATATTCTAAAGAGGGATAGAAGAAGGAAGGAGAAGACGAACTCTAGAAGAAACAATTTATTGTAAGGAAACGAAAGAAACTTTGTGACGTAGAAATGAAAGATACGAGTAGTACGAAGTACGAACAGTTCTTCGACGACGCAACGTTGGAGATACCACCGGACAAGGAGCTCAAGGAGCAACATAATGCGGATTTAAACGGAGAGGTAAGACACGAAGAAAATGTGAATTGTCGATAAGTAAGTGCAGAAATGGCGACATAATTGATAGTTTTACGATGGAAATATATCTTATGATAGTTCGCTTTAAAAAAATAATAAATAAAATATCGGTTTTCGATGGTGTTATAAGATGGTGTATGCACGCTTCCATACGTATATGTATAAATATTACAAGTGTCAGTTAAAAATTTAATAGATTCAAAGCATGAGTCTTCGAACGTATCGATCGAGTGTCTCCATGCTCGGCTTACTTCGACTTTGCCAGAAACGTGACCCACCTCAGGCTCGTTACTTTTATCTTGGCTTCGTTTATTTTTATTTTTATTTTTATTTGTTTTTTTTTTTTTTTTCTATATCTTTCCTTGTGTGTTTACGTTATCGAACTCGTTCGATGATATGAGACAATCGTTTACCAATAACGTTAAAAGCATTGTTACAAATGCACTCAAGAGAAAACTTCGATATTCTTGAACAATGAGCCAACAAAAAATTGGCTTCCTTAACGAAAACAAAGTTTCCATTGCCTTGGTAAAACGGGTGTGTTCACTACCAGGCATCAAATTACCAACTTTTCTTTAGACATATTCTCGATGTTATTAATATATACGTACAACGTTGTACTCGAACAAATGATAAATTAAATTAAATTGACTTGTTAAATTGCAAAATACGTGCATCGTATTAGAATGTGCATGTTTTTTTTTTCTCTATTAAAACCTTTAAATATATATATACACATATATATAATGAAATTAACATGCGTAAACAACGTCTTCGTAAATACCTATATTTGGTTATATTGCATGCTTTCTTTATCGAGATGATTCATAAAATTTTTGAAGATATTCCATACAAAAGTTGAAGAGTCTTAAATTAGATAAACAGGAAATCTACGGCGAATTCATACCGTGATAAATTCTAATACAACGTAGATAGGAATTCATCGAAAGGTTAGAATTAAGACGAACCAAAATTATTATTTTCTAAGATTTTTTAATAGTAATTTTATAGTTGTTTCTCTATAATTATTTGCTTATTTATTTATTTTGAAATATCCATTTAGAATGAAATATAAAAATTGCTCAACAGTAGAACGTCGGATGAAGAAACTGATCGTTTGGAATGCGAACAAGTCAATTTTTATAGGGTCATATTATACATACACACATACACATATAATTACCATCGTAAATCGTTACACACTGTTAACACACAGAAACGTCTAATTACGTACAAACTGGTTCACGTTTCTCTCACCGGTCTATCTATCATCATCATCATGACATATATTTACTCCTATGCATGCTTGTTTTTTATATACGATAGACGAGAAAACAATATCGAAAAACAGTATAAGCACTGTTTCGTTTCTTTCAGTACTACTTTTTTTCTTCACTTAACGCGCGCGAGTCTCGATATGGGACTAACGAAATTCTTAGAAAAGCGCCGTTTTGGCAATTAAATATGTTTAGTTTCAAAAATGTATTATTCTCTTATAAAGTGATAACTATGTAACAATTAGAATTTAAAAATTTTCACTTATGAAAATGCGCACGAAATAGTTCGTATGGCTTTGGAAAGATAACCGCGTTGAAACTATGCGTCATTCTCTTTGCAGGTTAGAGAATCCTTATGTGTAAGCGTTATATATATGTTGTATTAACAAATAGAGATAACATTTAAATAGTCATATGTACATATATATCAGTGAAGTAGATAAAACGGATCATGTTTATTCAATATGATATAGATAAATTTAATTGTGTATTTTTTATTAAAGGATAAAGATCAGGATAGCAAAATGTGGTTAACGACAGCTGAAGCAGCTAGTCTTGGTGCAGAGGAAGTAGCAGCTAGATTGCACGTCGATGTAAGGACAGGACTTTGGTGGCAAGAAGCTGACCAAAGGAGACAATTAATTGGTTTTAATGAACTTACTGTTAAGGAAGAGGAACCTACATGGAAAAAATATATCGAACAAGTATGTTTGTATTTTTTCGTTATTATATTTTTTATAGTTCCAAAGACAATTTTTTTATATTTCTATGAGTATGTATGCTCATTATGTTTTTCTTTTACAGTTTAAAAATCCATTGATTCTTTTATTGCTTGCATCTGCTTTGGTCAGTGTTTGTATGAAACAATTTGATGATGCTGTCAGTATTACAGTGGTAAATATCAAATTGATGAACAAAATAGATATTTCTATTGAAAAGATAGTTAATATTTCATTATATTTTTCTTTCAGGCTATCATAATAGTTGTAACTGTTGCATTTGTACAAGAATATCGTTCTGAAAAATCTTTGGAAGAATTGAATAAACTAGTACCTCCTACTTGCCACTGGTAAATAATAAAATATTTAGTAAAGATTAAAATTAATAGATTTTTTTCATATCTTATCTTTTTAATTTTAATCATTTTCAGTTTACGGGAGGGGCAAGTAGAAACATTTCTTGCTCGTAAGTTAGTTCCTGGAGATGTGGTTTATTTAAATATCGGTGATAGAGTACCTGCGGATATCAGAATATTTGAAGCTATTGATTTGGCTATCGATGAAAGCAGTTTTACTGGAGAAACTGAACCAGCTCAGAAATCAACAGCTCCTTTGCTTAAAACAAATGGATTAACTTCAAAGAAAAATATTGCTTTTATGGGAACATTAGTACGTTGTGGAAATGGCAAAGTAAGTGGAAGAAGTCAAAAACAAATTATTATTTATACATTCCGTTATTTATTATATATATATTATATTTTAGGGGATAGTAGTAAATACAGGAGAAAAGAGTGAGTTCGGGGAGGTGTTTGCAATGATGCAAGCGGAAGAAGCACCAAAAACTCCATTGCAAAGGAGTATGGACATTTTGGGTACACAATTATCATTCTATTCATTCTGCATCATTGGCATTATTATGCTTCTTGGCTGGATCCAAGGAAAGGCACTTCTAGAAATGTTTACTATTAGCGTCAGTTTAGCAGTAGCAGCTATACCCGAAGGTTTACCTATTGTCGTTACTGTAACACTCGCGTTAGGTGTAATGAGAATGGCAAAGAGGAAAGCTATTGTTAAAAAATTACCAACTGTTGAAACACTTGGTAAGATAGTTTATTTTCAACTTATTATGCTTATCCAGTTATATTTTTGATGCCAATATCTCTCTAATTATGTATGTTTATTTTATTTTATTATACAGGATGTGTAAATGTGATATGCTCAGATAAAACTGGTACCATTACCAAAAATGAGATGACTGCTACGATTCTTGTAACATCAGAAGGGTATATAGCTGATATTACTGGAGCTGGTTATAACGATAAAGGTGAAGTGCGGATAAGGAAGTGCGATAACGCTGAACTTGCACGTACTGCGATTAGTCATATGTTAGAAGTAGGATGCGCGTGTAATAATGCTGTAATACAAAATGACACTTTACTTGGTCAGCCAACTGAAGGTGCTTTATTAGCATTGTCAATGAAATTTGGAATGTATGGTTGTGCTGAAAAATATTTGCGCCTCCAAGAATATCCGTTTTCTTCTGAACAAAAGATGATGGCTGTTAAATGTGCACCAAAATACGATGAAGTAAGCACAAATCTTCAGAAACACAAATACCTGTTTTCGATTTGCAATTTCAATTTCTGAATTTTCCTATTTTAGAATAAGCAGGAAATATATTTTGTAAAAGGAGCTATGGAAAAGATATTGCCACAATGCACAAAATATTATGCAAATGGTCAGGAATTTCCTTTGAATCAAAAGAAAGATCAAGAATTTTTAACAGTGGCCTATGATATTGGTCAACAAGGCCTGAGAGGTGCTGTTTAATAAGTATGACAATACAGGATATCGAGATTTTTTTCTTGCTATTGCTCATATACTGTCATATGTATGTTTTTAGTAATCGGTCTTGCGCGCGGTTCTTCTCTACAAGATCTTGTTTATGTTGGACTTGTGGGTATATGTGATCCACCGAGGTCACACGTTCGTGAATCAATTGCAACTCTGATGAACAGTGGGGTAAAAGTTAAGATGGTTACGGGTGATGCTAAAGAAACTGCAGTTGCTATTGGTATGTTTTTTATAACAAGATCTTCTTTTTCTTTCTTTTTTTTTAATTGTTTTTTAATGATGTTTTGATGATATTATTACAGCAAGTATGATTGGTTTGGACACTCTTCATTCACGTTTGATGTCTGGTGATGAAATTGATTCAATGTCCGAGCATCAGTTAGAGCAATTAATAGAAAATGTTAGTGTCTTTTATCGAGTTACACCTAAACATAAATTGTGTATTGTAAAGGCATTACAACGAGAAGGCAATATTGTGGGTATGACGGGAGATGGTGTAAACGATGGAGTAGCTTTAAAAAAGGCTGATATAGGTATAGCTATGGGTAAGAATGGCACTGACGTTTGCAAAGAAGCAGCTGATATGATATTGGTTGATGATGATTTTGGAACGATTATGTAAGAATAAATATTAATTTTCTCATTATCGTTACCATTTATCATTTTCCAATATAATCTTTCGTTTTATCTTTCGTTTTAGTGCTGCAATTGAAGAAGGTAAAGGTATCTTCCACAACATTCGTAACTTTGTACGATTTCAACTGAGCACCAGCATAGCAGCACTATCTTTAATTGCTCTTGCTACATTAATGGGTGTACCAAATCCATTAAATGCAATGCAGATACTTTGGATTAATATTATTATGGATGGTCCACCTGCACAAAGGTTTGGGAACATTGGACATGAATTTAATCTATAATTCTGTATAATTGATTTATTTTAAATATCATTTATTTTACAGTTTGGGAGTAGAACCTGTTGATAAAGATGTTTTAAAACAGAAACCACGAAATATTAAAGAACCTATGATTACGAAACATCTTATAATAAACGTATTATTGTCTGCTTTTATTATCATTGCGGGTACAGCATGGGTATATAAGAGAGAGGTAAGAAATATTATTTCTATTAAAAATGTGTATTACTATTTTTAATAGAAATAATATTTATTTTATATTTTTCATGTATATTATTTTTCATATATATTAGATGACATCAGATGGTCACACCGCAAGAGATACAACAATGACATTCACTTGCTTTGTTTTCTTTGATATGTTCAACGCGTTAAGTTGCAGGTCACAGGTGAATATTTCTCATTACGAATCAACCTTTTTTTTTTTTCTTTGGAAATGTTTTGTGTTATTTTATTTTAATAATCATTTTCTAGAAAAAATCTATTTTTACCATTGGATTATGGAGTAACAAAATGTTCTTGGTAGCAGTAACATTATCGGTAATAGGACAAATGTTAGTTATTTATTTTCCTCCATTGCAAAGAGTTTTTCAAACAGAGGCATTAACTGCAAATGGTATGTAAGGAATATATGTAAATACAGAATGTAGAGATGTAGAGAACATTGGATGCTGATAAATACGATTTCATCCCATTTCAGATATCTTATTCTTAGTTGCATTGACATCGAGTGTGTTTGTGATTAGTGAAATTAAAAAGTTTCTGGAAAGGTTACTTCAAAAGCGACGTACTGGTGGACAATACTACATTAAATCAGAGATGGACTTTGTATGACAGTTGCAGTCTGCCGAGGATAAGGCGGACAAAGATCACGTGGAGTGAATATATTAAAATGATTCGACTAGAGCGATTGGTCGCCCATCTACTAACTTTTTCCCACTACATTCTCAATTGTCCTTGCATATTTGCAATTTACACGCACACTTCTTAACAAAGATATTGTGCTGTTTTCATAATCTATGACTGCATTTTTTTACCGTTTATAAAATTTCCGATTCAATTTCATAAATTTCTATCCGCACATAGATGATGAGAGTCTCTGTTGTAAATACAGCGACTATAAAAAAAATTAGATCATTTCACTTCTTGTCTTGAATAACTATGATTGTACATGTGGTAGATATTAATAATCTCTGCACATTCCATGCACTTCAAATATTATACCATTACTCTTTTAATATCGTGTATGGTTATTAATTGTACGTATCTTTTTCCACGAGATAGTACTCCCGTGTGTATCATCTTCTTTAAACAACGATTCCCGATATTTCATCAGATTTGAGAAAAGATAAATTCTCTCGTAAGGCACATCAATCTTATAAATATCCCGATTTATTAAAGAATCATACAAGAATGTCTACTATCAACAAAAAATTATAGGCAAATAATTGTTCTATGAAAGAAAGTCAAACACATTTACAAATTTATACATTTATTATATTTAAGAATATAGATAATTATAGGTGGAAAATAAATGATCTGGTAATGTTCCTTGATTCCATAGTGAACAATGCAGCATTCTTGCAACAACGAGAAAAAAGTTTTTATGGTATTACAATAGATTTAATCAAAAATGAAAAATATTCGATTTCTATATGTTTCCTTTGATGCTAAGCTATGAACATTACAGAAATAAGTAATTTTTCTTTCTCATTGTTGCAAGCTTAATCGTGTACAAATATACCTCTATTTACATAATAGTCAATCAATTCGTATAAATATTCGTTGTTGTTATGATATGCTTAATAATAATGCTTTAATTAGAAAAGAATTTCTGAGAAAGAAACAATATAACGCAAATATTGAATTTTAACTCATACACGTTATATGCATTGACATAGAGCACTGTTAAAAAATAATTATCCTGTTAGAATTAATGTATACCTTCGAGAATAGTGTACGTTCGATATTCATACAAATCGGAACCTCCGTAGCCATATAAAAGTTTACCTTTTCCGTTCTCGTCATAATACGGATAACGATATTTTGGCCTAAGGAAAAAAAAAAAAGCAAAAGATAATTGAAACGCATTTAGGGAAAAGGAGATATCACATTCTCATAAAGAGACATTATTTGTATTTAGAAACGTAATTATTTGTGAAAGTGTATAGATAAGTTATTAATTCGTAATCGATGTTGTTATAATGCTTTTAATTGTTTTTCAGATAAATGCGTTTATTAATTAATTAATCGATATAAAATATTTATTGTATATACATATACGTGTATTAACATTTTAAAGGGCAACTATATAATAACTTGTCTACACAACTTTCATATTAAAAATCAATTTTAAACGATATGACATTATAATTTCTTTATAATGACTTTATATAAAGACTTATCGAGTAATGATCTTTAAATGTTCTCGATATATCTTACCGTTCAAAATATTGGAAATTCGGTGCCTTTGGTTGTGCTATCGTAGCTTTGCTTTCGACAATTAATCCGAGAAGTACAGTAACGATCATTAATAATATGATCTTAGTCATCATCTGTACACATAAGTCGATGATACGATACGATTTTACGTTATAGAAACTGTTTTTTATATTATTTCAGATAATTGTACTTACCGTATGTCTTGCCATTATTATATTCAGTTGGAGCTTCTCTCGTTTAACTTAATATGTAACAATTTTAACGTGAGGTAGTTACACACTGTAAATAATGGTAAGAAACAAATCAAAATAGCACATGACGGACGTGTATTCGGTGTCTGGTTCATCGATGTCTACCTTTACTGCCTTTACTTTGCTTATTTCCCCACTCCTTTGTCCTCCTTCTCTAAGTGAGCTCAAAGTGAAAGTTTGAAATATGTCGTACTTTACTCCTATCGCAATCGTATTATATAAATAAAATCAATATTAATCACGTAGTCAATGTTATGAATCATAAAATTTTTTAAATATTCAGATATGTTTCATTAATTATTTAACGTTCATTCTCTTAATAATTGTATTATTTATGTAAGTAGGTATAAATCAATAGGAAATAATCGAATATTTATTTTGAACAAATAATTTATTTACTATAGAGAACAATTTTTTAAATCTAAATTTGGTATTTGTAGGATAAAAAATTGACTTTTAATGTTGCTCAGTTAGTTTTTGTTTTTAACCAGTGTATTCCATGGCTGTAAATATCCAATTCCCATACCTAATTTAGCTATAGCTTTTTCACCACGGTAACCATTTTCTATTTCGTACCTGACTCTTCTCTTTTTCCCAATTTCCGGATCAAAATGCCATTCAGTTTCCTTAAAAAGAAAACACAAGATCGAGTTAGTTGATCGAGTCATTGTTGAAGAGAGAACAAGATGTACTTACTTGGTGTATAACAGGTATACCAGCTATATTGTATTGTATGAAATCACTTATGAAATTAAAAGTTGCTTCAGCAAATTCGTTCTTACCATTATTAATTATCAGGAATAGCGTCAATAATATTATCTTGAATTCATTGAAAAATCTTTAATATATATACGATTAATTGATCTCATTTGAAAACTTACCGAACGAATTATTAAATTCATTTCTTCTTATAAAACTTTATTAATTAAACAACAAAGTTGATTTAGTGACTAGTACCGTCTTTTAATGAGAACCAAGTCAGTCTATTACATACATCGAGAGAAGTCGTTTATACAGGTAAAACAAGATAAAAATGTATTTTTCCCCCACAAGTAGTACCAAGATCTGGCGTAATATCTGCAGTGAAAGTAAAAATCATCAACGATGTGTGAAGCGACATACGTGTATCTACGCTTTTAAGGACGACCGAATTGTGTCCAAAGAATGACAATGGACTGAGAAGAAATTGATTCCTATATTGATTATCAATTCTATGCATGTTTTATCATTCAGAAAGTTACAGAGAAAGAAAGTATAAAGGTGAGACGCAAACCATGCTACCTTTATTCTTTAATACTCGTATGAATCGTATCGAATGTCGTCGGAATGCGTTTTTATATAGTTTTTTATATAATTTTTTTATATATGGTGAGTTTTTATCATTATTAAGTAGGTCGTGGACAACTGAACGAAGTTAACGTGGTGTTTTTCTTTTTTTTTTTTTTTTTAATTTTTTTTTTCTCTGCAGACATTTAATATGATCGATGAGATTGAATGTACAATCATAACAGACACAAAGAGGACTTTACCGTCTGATTTTTGGCCATCCAATTGGTGGAAAACCTTACAGAATCTTTTGTTAAACGGTGGACTTTGGAAATTACGTAAAAATACTGAAGCCGGTATTCTCAGGCTGGTTTCTCCTTTGAATGGAAAAACCGGTCCTATAATGATTGCGTTCAAGCCCGAAGACGGTCCACGAGCTTCTTACGCATATCAGCAAAGATTCGGATTTCGTGGTTGCAGACTTATTGAATTACTGGGAACCGGTTTTAATTCCTATCAACAAGGAATCAAGCAACCTTTGTTAGCGTTCTCACTAACTCCACCTCTTCCATATTCTTGGCGAACGTTTTCAAAAGATGTCTCTTCAGAAATAATTTAATTATAATGATGACAGTGATAATGGTTATAAAGAATGTAGAAAATCAAGTATTTATTTATTTCGTACATTTAAAACACTTGGATGATCTAACTGAAAAATTTTTTTTGAAATTTATTTTTTATACGAGGAAGTGTATTCGATTTAAAAGAGAATAAATTCGTAAACGTTTATAACAATTCTGTTGACATGGTAAATATATATAATATAATGAAAAAACAAGGAATATATAAAATTACGAACATGATCACACTGACCAAACTTTGACGTAATCAATTTTTAGATCTGAGCTTTCTTTATTCCACGTTCGTGCCCAATTATCTCGTGCTTCATAAAAATCGAGAACGGCCTGTCAATTAATAAATTATTCTTATTAATCATATTTACATCTATCTATTATACGAAATGCGATACCTTTGATCCAACGTTCTTCCAAGGTTTCATGTAATTGTCGCTCATACATAAATCTGGGAACTCACCACGGCCACCAACGGCTAAACCCAAGGTTAAGTAAAACTGAAATTTTTGAAACGATTAATAAGACTTCTTTAATTCACGTTATTCGAATCCTTGAATCTTACCGGTTGATTGAAAGCATTTTCTGTAATCTTTTGTTCACCGTAGATCGTCTTATCAACTTTAGCAAGAATACGATCTTCTCTCCATTCAATCTCGTAAGTGTGAAAGTCTTCGGACCAGAGTATACCAGAATTTCTTCGCAAAAGTTCTGCTCGAGCGGTGTAAGGACTTTGACCTTGATTCGTTTGAACTGGTGATAATGCTCCAGCACAAAGAACATAACCACTTAGGTCAGTACCTTGTTGTGATCTTAATATCGGATTACCGGAAGCAGATGCAACCCTTATCAAAGGTTGAGTCCATCCTTCTTGTTTATTATCATTTGCTATTTCCAAGCTTATCACTGTATTAATACAAAAAAGAAATTAGGAAAATAAAATTTTCCTTGATGAATCATTTAAATAATTAGTTAATTAATACACCTCTTAAGAAAATAAGCTAAATGACTAATCAAAAGTCGTCAGTCATATCGGTTTGTTATCATCAATAGACTTATCGACAACTTACAAGGATATATCCAATCGCCACGTGGTAATTTAGCTCTTACTTCAACGCGTCCATAAAGAAACGCAAAAGAATTTTTACTATTAAGACGACCGGACAATATCGGTGGTAAGATACGTGATCCAACAGCTTCGAGTCTACAGTTATTACTATCGGTAGACGTACATCTTCAAATATAAATTAACAAGATAAATTAAAAATAATATTTTTCTCATATAAAATTAACAATAATTGTGATATAAAAAATATTCTATATATTTACGACAGTAATTATTTTACCTCTCTAAATTCAATGTCCCTCGTCGTACAAAATCAGCGCCCCGTTTTTCATCCAAAAACGTCGGAATTATTACTAATTGTTGATTCTTTATGCTCACATTATCATCACTGTTGTTATAAATGACAAACTCGTAATCCTAAAAAAGAAAAAGAAAGAAAAGAACGATTCAATTGTTCCTCTTTTTTTTTTTTGTTTATTTTTCTTTTTTTTTCGAAAATTACTATTAAACATTTTAATTACTGGAGTAAATGAAAATTGTTCAAGTACAGTCCATCGTGTTGTATTAAGATTATTAAAATTATCTTCGAAGATCAATTGATTCGTGCAAACATTTTGCAATTTTCCATCCCTATCGAGTACTTTTGTTATCGAAGGCGTTTCACAATTTCCTGCGTTGTTTGCATGAACTGATGTTCCATCGTAATTATAAAATTCTTGAAAAAAAAGAAAAAATATGAATATCAATCTTTTTTGTAATTCAAATATTCTTACGGACAAGGTCATTAATATTACGAAACGCGTTAATACAAACCAGTTACTCTGTGCTCTTGATTTAAAAGATTATATCCTAATCCTTGATAAACAACATGTACCCAAAAATAAATCATATCTCCTTCTTTAAGTTCGGTAGTATGATCTTCATACACCCATCGGCCATTGCGAGGTTTTATAATATCAATACTAATTACTCCTGCTTCTAACGAATAAAAATCCTCATTGAACTTCACATGATAAGCAACCAACGTGATACCCTGTTCGTCTATAGAAAATAAACAGGAAAATATCCATTTTATCTCTGGTCGAGTAAGTTTGTAATCTTGACCTTGAACTTGAATGGTCTCTTATTTTCAAATCATTAAACTTATACTCGATAACTTATTTCGATCTATTTGAAAGAAGATATTTGATTTTATTTAAAAAGAATTAATAAAAAATAAAGATAAACTATACACTTCATTTATGCAATGTCGACCAAAATCTTTTATCTTAAATATTGTGCAAGTATAAAATAAATACGTTTAGTCATGGGAAAGTACGAACGACTTATGCAACATAATTATCCTCGATACGTAATTCTTATCGCATGTATTTTATTTTCATTCATTTATACGATTTATTATATATGTTTCATTCAGAAATGATTGATTTTATTATATTCTTATATTGTAATTGAATATTTTAATTGAATATTTTTATTAAATTACTTACGAGGTACAGATATACGTAATCCTTTCGGATAAAGAGGTTCCACAGTTGCGCTTGGAGGCGTATAAGCATAACAATTTATATTAACGTTAACTAATAATGCAACGAGACAAAAGAATATCGAACGATAAAAATGATAATAATTAAAGTTCACGAACATTTTAAAGTAAAGATTTCAAATATAATTATTAATAAAATCCAATAATTATAAGTTTAATAACAAGTATAAAATATTTGAGAACCGCCAAGAAAACTGAATATTTTATACGTTGGTAGAAGACGTTTAACTTGTTACTGAGACCAATCGTCGTCTCTAACTGAATTTGATATGCACTCTTGGAATTTAAATCTCTTGAGAAATATATCCTGTTTACTCCGTTATCTGTATTTTTTCTACTTGTGCTCAGAAATTTTCATGTCATGCATTATATATCGCTTAGTAAAAATTTTTTCAAAAATAAATACGTATAAAAGAATATTCCGTATTCCTTAAATATTATTTTTATTAAAAATACAATCGATAGATTTGATATATGACTGCTAATAATACTTTTCAATCATTTGAAACTTTAATATATTGAAATAACCTATCATGGTCAAATTACGTTTCGATTGGTTGTTTCCTTAACCAATCGTATGAGTGAAATATTATTGGCAACCAATGAGAAAGCAGGTAAAATCGACATATAAACGTATAGCATATATTATTCACGGCGTTACATCATCTATAGTCGTGATCAATGACGAACTGTAACCGTATTGGAACTGAAAGTTTTGTGCTTGATTAACTTCTTCGTTTGTCTTTGTCTTTGTTCGAAAGAACTTTGATTTCATGGAATAAAGAACGAGCTGGGAATGTTAAAGAGATCCACACCATCGACTTTTGAAAGTACGCTATAGCCGAAAGAACATCAAAATACGCACATTCGATATTTCCTGGGTGACGTCGGAAGCCTTAAGCCTCGGGAGCTTTGAAATCTCCAAAGTCCCACAGGCATACGTGTGAATAAGGTAAGAATCCTATGATGCGTTTTCCGCAACGATTCCTTTCAATTTTCATAATCTTTCATCATATGACATAAGCGAATCGATGAATGTGCTTTTGTAACAAATATCCTGCAGATCGTATTGCAGTAATATTGATACAATCCTCTTCCTAACCTCAATCCATAGATTGTGTTCCGAATGCCTTAGATGAATCACTAATCGGAAAAAAAATGAATGCGCGTACATCGACGTGATCGTGATTTTCCTCTTGCTTTAAATTATTAATACGCTTTTCCCTTTTATGGTGTCATGAGTTATTAGAAAAATTATTTATAGGTATTGTTAAAGAATTCTAAGCAACATAATGGATACTCGTTCGCAATCGATACATTTAGTTTTGATATATTGAATAAATAAATTTAATGAATCTCAAATAGATAGGTTAGTACGAGAATAAATTTATTCGAGACATGGCTACAAACAAATAAAGCAAATTTTGTATTATTAAACCAAAAGATATCAGCGGTATTTTAAGAAATTTTGTTCGTAATTGATATATTAAGTTTTAAGATACCATTATGTTATATATTAGATTTATACTTCTACGTTCTTAGAACTCTTATTACTGCAATCGATACTGTATTATTAATTAAAAACCGTTGATAATAAGTGAACTTTCGATATTACAAATATAGTTTTCCTATGTTATTCCTTATCAAGTGATTATCTTTGTAACAAAATTTAATTCTATTGCAATATATTTTTGAAAACGAGTTATCAATAAAGACAACCATTAAAATGAATTATATTTTGTTACGAATCATGCAATCACTTTATATGTTTTCTCTCACATATCATTAAATATAGTTTGTTATTTTTTTCGTTCATTCTGTTTCCCTCTTTCCATTTTTTTTCTCCTTTAATTTCCTCTCTCCATAGGCCCAAAAAATATTCTTTCAGGTTGAAAGTTCGTTCGTTATAGTTTCTAGTGCAGTACAAACGGTTCGCGGTTTACCAGTCTTTCTTAATTTGTGTTGTGTTCAAGTTGAAAGTTTAAAATGAAACGAAAAAGTTACAGGGAAGAAACCCTTAAAAAAAAAAAAAGAAAAAGAAAAAAAAACAGTATACTTTATAAAATGTGAAAAAAGTTCAGTTTAAGTATAAAGTTTAAAAAGTTAATAAATAAAAAGTTCGTAACGTGATATAAAAGTATGTTCAACGCGGTATGGAATGCGCGCGTTGTGCCTTCAAGAGCGAGTACTGCACGGGCTCTTTTTGACACAGGTAAGCTCATCGATGCCACAGATGCAGATTTTTCAGTGCTACATTTGGTCCGTACGCCTATAAATTGACTTCTCAAGTAAGAGGATTTTATGTATCAAATATTTTTAAACACTTTTTCTCCCATTCTTCCACTTCTCGAGTAATCGTATATATACTATTGAATTCTCTTTTTTACAGGCAACATGTCCGATTCTGGATCAGAAAGTTCCTCGTCCGATGGTTACAATGGGCGAAGAAATCAACTTAGCACCGCAGACGACGTGACTTCATCGCGCTTTTCCCAACGATCATCCCTCTCTGGTAGGAAGTCTGGTACGAGTTCTATTTCTTCCAGAGGAAAATCACCTACTTCTGTCGGATCTGGTCAGGAATCTAAATCACCGAGATCCATGCCAGCTTCTCCAAAATCGCAGAGATCAGAGTTAATGTCTCCTAGCGAAGAAGGTTCTCCACGATATGAACGTAGTTTATCGAAGTCTCCACCTGCCTCTCCTAAATCATATCGCTCGGGCAATAATTCTTTGGATTCGCCGCGTACTGATCGTAGTTCGTCAAGGTCACCTATTCGAGATGAAAGATCCTGTCTGTCGACACCCAACGATTCTAAATCTTTACTTTACGGAGATTCAGAACCAAAGTCTTACGAATTCGATGCGGATACTCAAAAATCCAGAGATAATTCACCAAAATCACTTTCGTATAGAAATAGCGAATCTAGACAGAGTTCACCAAAATCACCAAGATCAGGACGTAGCTCGGCAAAGTCTCTCATATCCGGAAGAAGTTCACCAAAATCATATAAATCTGGTCAAGCATCCCTTATAGATGATCATGAATCTGATAAACATTCACCTGGACAATCTCCAGTAATTAAAAATGGCTCTTTTAATGAGTTGGATGGAGAGCAGATCTCAGATGGAGATATAGATGATGAACCAGAACCTATTATTAAATCAAAACCTACTCCAATATCTCATGGAGAAGATTTGTCAGACGTATCTGATCTTGAAAGTATGGAGGATGGCGCTGAAGTATCCATGGATCGCGAAAGGGAGTCTAATGAAGAAAAAAGGGACAACGACGAACAAAGTATGAAAAACGATGATAAAATTGTAAAGGAAGAGAAAACTGCTACCGTTAACATAGAGGAGAGCGAACAGCTCGATTTTGAAGCTGATGGTCAATGGAAGGATGAACGCGACGAAGGTATTGTTTTCATGTTCTTTTGTTTTTCTCCTTTTTCTTTTTTCTTTCTTCGTGTGTAGTAAATATATTTAGGAATATATATATTGTCTTTCGTTTATGTTTCTATCTTATATAGAATTTTAATTAATAGGAGATGCAGATATACCTGCGATAAAGGATCATAAAGATAAATCAGAAAGAGACATAAAAGATAAAGACAAAGAAAAGGATAAAGATAAGGACAAGGATAAAGATAGAGACAAGGATAAGGATAAGGACAAAGAAAAAGATAAGGATAAGATAAAGGGAAAGGAAACCGGGGAAGCAAACGATAAGGAAGAGGGAGAAGAAGATGGTGACAAGGAATCAGAATTAGAAGAAGGAGAACTTAGCGATGGAGATGATGCTCGGCCGGAGGAAACAGAACCGAGACCAGTTTGTAGATTTTACAATAGAGGACAATGCACGTGGGGTGTTAGCTGTAGATTCTTACACCCTGGCGTTACTGATAAAGGTAATTACACCATGTTTGATATGGTGCGACCAATGGCCTATCCACCACATGCTGCCGCACCTCATGAATATCGAGCACATATCGATAGACCGACTATCGTTCGACCATTGACCGGTTATGGTGGTGCACCACCTCACACACCGAAAGTAGAAGAACTACCTACTGAATCTGCTTGGGAGCGAGGATTACGGCATGCCAAAGAAGTATGCTATATACGCTGATGCAGAATTTATTACGAATAAACGAAATGCTAATCGATTTTTTTTTTATTGGTTTGTTTTTGCTTATAGATGATGCGTAAGGCTAACAAACGCAAAGAGTCCGACATGGATTTCGAAGAAAAAAAGATGAACTTAAGTTTAGGACAAGATGAGTTGGATCGTGAAGCAGGATATTACGTACGAGCTGCCAGTCCAGAACCACCTGTTGAAAGGTGGCCACCAAGAGAACCACCGCGAAGGATACCACCCCCGAGAATTACACCTGAACGATACATTGACGAACCAGAAACTTATTATCCACCTCCTACAACACCTTCTGATTATTATCGGTAAAATAAATAATCAAGCGTATCATAAAAAATGACTCGGGAATATTATTCTATTTAACAAATGAATAATTGAACAATTCGTGTTTTCATTAGGAGAGTACATTACAAGCCAGATTCTCGTACTCCTGCTGAATATCGAGAACGTCTTGAGTATCATCCAATTCCACACAGCACACCGCATTCTGTCTCACCGCCTCCGCATTCCCGGGAACGAGAGAGAGATAGAGAACGCGAACGAGATAGGGAACGTGAATATTACGAGAAATACGAGAAAAAGCACAAGCGACCGTCTAGAGAAGTCATAGTGGAACGCATACCACCGACTAAAACTTGGCGCGAAGAGGAACCAGCACCTATGGAAAGAGGAAGAGGCGATGAGTGGGCAGATCCATGGATGCGACGTAAATCACCAAGCACCGTACGCCGCAATACAACCTCGTCCAGACGTTCTCGAAGACAATCTTATTCCTCGGGATCTTCTTATTCATCGACCAGGTAAGATTTAGTTTTTAACGATGGTAATTATGAAAAAAAATTCTTTTAGTTTTAATTAGTAATAATTCATAATTAGGTTAATAACAAAGATAGAATAAAGTTCGATACTCGTCATTAAACTATACTTTGATATTTATCAAAATGGAATAGCTTTTTTAGCGTACTTGAACGAGTTTTGTATTAGTTCGATTCCATCTTTGATTGAATATAGGTAAATACGTTATAGAATTGTACAAGAAACAAAAGAAAAAGAAGACTATTGAAATTACGAATTAAAATAAGAACGAGTAAGAGTATAATTTTTTTAGTTCTAGCCGTAGCTCGAGCCGATCTAGCTACAGTTCTTACGACTCCCTATCCAGGTCCCGTTCACCTACTCCTCCCTCTAGAACCCGCAGCGGTGGAAAAGGGAAAGCAACGGTCCCTTCACCACCTGCAAGCGCCGCAGCCGTTCCTTCTGGGGCACCACAGCGTGGTGCTATGTTAATGAACCCACCGGCTCCTTCTCCTCGTCCACCCAAAGGCTCCATCTCTCCTACTACTGGAACGCTTCATCGACGTGCCGGATTGAATCCACCAGCGCCAAGTCCTTTATCGTCTCATCAACGACATCATGAAAAAACAAGAGATAAAGCAGCCATTGCTGCTGCTGCAGTGGCTAAGGTTATCAAAAGTAGATCTAGATCTAGGTGAGAAATCTATCGTTTTTCTTTCTTTTTTTCATTATCTTAATAATCGTTGATTTGTTAAATAATAAAAAAAAAAAAAAAAAAAAAAAAACAATGTGGATTATTATTTTTCAGATCTTCTCATAGTAGTTCCGGTTCGGAAAGTAGCGGTAGCAGTAGCGACTCGAGCGAATCAAGTTACTCGTCGTCTTCCAGTGAAACTCGTAAAAGGAAAGATTCTACACCTCCTTTAACTCGCAAAGATTCCAAAGCTATAGATGCTTTGAAACTTAGCGGTGCGAAGCAACAGATAAAACTTACTTTGAAGCCTACAAGCAACGTTTCAACGACGAAGAAAATTGATCGCTCTACGATAATGGCTGGGAAGAAAAGAACCATTGAATCTCCACCTTTGATCGATAGCAAGGCGAGTGTTGCTGCTGCTGCTGCAAAAGCTGCTAAAAAGGCTAGTTCACGTCGGGAAGAACTATTGAAGCAACTTAAAGCTGTGGAAGATGCGATTGCTCGGAAAAGATCGAAAGTTTGAAGTCCTTCACACAGGCTGCGCTTCGTTTCTTGCTTCGTCGACTGACACGATGTTAAATGCATAAAAAATAAGTAAATATTCGTTAGGGTTGATGCATAATTAGCCATATAATATCGGGGATATATAATAATAGAAACACAGAATGGTGCGTGGATCAACGACGTTTTCAATTTTTACGACGAATATCCGATCTGGATAAAATCTTTCATTTCTTTTTTTATTCAATTTTGCTTGTTTAGTAGTTGAAATTATCATCGTCATGGTTTTCTAGTTTCCTTCATTTTTCAAATCGTACCTTCGTAACTCTAAGTAACGTTTTTTATTAATAAAATCTCAGTAAGAGTTTTCAAAGGAACACGTTCAGTGAAGATAAAGCAAGGACTGTAGAATAAATACAGAAGCGCGTGTACTACGGATACTATCATATATCGCGAATAAAAGATAAATGCGTAACTTATTTTTGCTTATCCTATGATTGTCTAGATTTCTTCGTACATACATATTGCATACTTTATCATTTTTGAAAGAAAAAATATAAGTGTCATTATATGACAATAAATTGTCGCTAAAATGTATAAACGTTTCATCTATTACTTTCATTTTGAAGCCATAAGCTTGTATCTCATAAAAATAACTCTGATTGATATTGCAAATAAATCGATCGAAGTTTATTCGTCTTAATTGTTCTTGCCAGTAAGAGGATCAAAGGATATCATCCTATATTTTGGTTTTTATGAGTTCAAGCTCGAAAACTGAGATCATTATCGAAGAAAGTATTTACTTATCAGTCTTTCTGGTTAAGAAAAAATTTCAATAAGTTGTAATAAAAGAGATAAATTTATTATTACAAAAAGTGCGCATCTTATACATATTGTTAAACACGCGATGATACGATATCGTAAAAATTCTTATAGATCGACCGATATCTTCGTGTTTTTTTTTTGCATATTATTATATTACTCTATTCCAAGTAATCTGATAGAAGCAAGGGATGAAATTTATATTGAATAAGCATGGCATTTGAAAAGAAAAAAAAA
>NC_057687.1:6549009-6617458 GCF_014466175.1 Vespula pensylvanica | reverse complement strand
AAAAAAAAAAAAAAAGAAAGAAAAAAAGAAAAAAAAACAAACTATATATTTATAAAAATTCTGTTCACTGAATTTTTTAATTTGAACAATTTCAAACAGGGATATATGAAAAGTAGCATAAATGCATTAGCATAAATTGAATGAAAGGTTTTTGTTTTTCATTTAATAAAAAGCATATATATGTACTTTGTACTTTCTCTCTTTATACAAAACGTGCGTGTGAGCTATTTACAATTCTTACCACAAAATTATTCTACCAAACAATATAGAGATGAACACATTGTGTTAATAAATTAACAACAAATATAACTTATTAAATACAAATTGTAAAATTTGAGATAAATTATGTAAATGTATTTGCAGTTACATCATACCTTAATGAAATACTATATTTTATCAACAGTCCATAGAGAGGTAACAAAGTTAAACATTCCCATATTTCTTTTTACTGTGATAATTCCTAAAGTCAGAAGCTCGAAGATATTTGATCGTGTGCAAGAAAACCAATTATCACTACAATCACATCAAAATGAGATTACAAGAATTATACCTATGTAAAAGTATCATAACGTTCTTTACACATTTTTATGTACATGATTTACTTTTTTAAATATTCGGATATTTTTGAATGAGTAGTAAGTACTAATCGAATAATAGTTGAAAAATAAATCAAGATGATTTTTCAGTGTCAAGAATGAAAAAAAAAAAAAAAAGACAAAAAAATTTAAGAGATAACCACCAATATTCAAACCACACGATATGGTTAAGGAGTTTCAATCTCCGATTGCCTACTCGTCGAGACAATTTTTTCTGGATTATCTTGACCAGTTCGAATAGGAAGACCCATGAACTTATTGTTGGTTCCATTCAAAGTACTACGTCTTGCTCGTGCTACAGTAAGGTCGCGTTGAGGTTTAACTTCGTTATATTTAAAAAGACCATCACCTGGAGGTGGTAAACCATTTTTTGGTGATTTGTACCACCACTGATAAGTGACATACCAAGTTAGAACGGCGGCAATACCACCGAGAAATTTTTCTATCATAATATGATAATAGAGGACGGTCGAGACCAGCATGACGTCCCAAAGTAATTGTTGCATAGTCATTACAACGAAAAGAGCTCTTAAATAGGGTGTACAAATTTTGTGGGCCTTTTTTAGGAACTCCAAATCGTTATCGGAAAGATTCCGAAGCGGACCAAAGCTGGTCTCATTCGGTGTTACTCTGCAATGTTCTTCTCGCATTATTAAATCCTTAATACCTTCCCAACCAATCATAGAGGAACCTTCCTCGGCTAAGATAAGGCTGGAGTATACAAGGATGAAGCTATGACCTGATATATCGAGGCCATTCCAAAATTTTCCTGCTTGAAGACATTTAACTTTGAATTGCAATTGAGCCTCCTTCGTGTTAACGCAACGACCAAAATTATTTTCAATGTAATTAAATAATTTTATCCACGTTAGCCAGGCCAACGTTGCAAGAACCAAACGAGCTAAATGCTTCAATAAGATCGTCCTGCGACCGCAACCAAGCGTATGAGACGTAAGAACTACCCATGGGATGGTTACTATCAAGAGCCATCCCCACCCCCATTTGACGAAATACCGATTGAGCGCATTATCCGATCGGGAGAAGTATGATCTAGGCATAATCACGAAATCAGCCACGAGAGATATCGTAAATATCACGCCACAATATATGGCTACCTTCAATCTGGTATCAAAGAGCAAGGATTTTTTGCAAACATGTAAAAACATAGTAACGAATATAAGACCTATAGAGCTAGGTGCCGTGGTCGGTCTCGTCCCACCTCGATCTTCTTGATTTGAGCTCGGACGGAAATTTAAACGGCTCAACCTCGTGTTACCTCCCGAAAAAGAATTTCCCATGAAACTATTCCCACTTCCGGTGTTCGGATGGATTCCTCTTCGTTTGCCAGCTGCCATCCTTTCCGTTTTTTCTTGTTCTTCCGTATTTTAATCCTTGTCTCTCTTCCTTTCTCTACTCACCTTCAAAAGGTATTGATAATTCTGTTATTTCTTTCAGTTCATCGTCTTACATTCGTGGACTTCGGACTTATTGAGGTTAAACAGCTGATTCGAGATTTCGTCTTCTCTCGAATTGGAAATTATTTCAACGATCTTTAACACTTCTTCTTTTTCTTCTTCCTATTGATTTATTAGTCTACTAATTAGACTAAAATGTGCATCGAACACTGCACAACGCGAAACTTTTTACTGTATATCTTATGGACGACCGTACCGCCGTGATAGAGTCTAGCGCGCTCACCGAGCTAATTCGCTCAGTCATCAAACTACTCCCAGATTTATATTCCCCCTCTCCAACTCCAAGATAATTATGCATTAGTTTCTTTACAATCGGCCACGTTGCAACTGGCTAACATCGTAAAGAGAAAAGAAGAATTAACGTTATAATTATTCCTGTCATCTTCCGAAGTTCAAAGACAACACAATTCAAAGTTCATACAGTTTGAATTTTTTTTTTATACGTATGCATTTAATTTTCTAACCTTTCTTTAGACGAAATTTGTGATTACATGAATACATTATTCAATTTGATAACAAAAATTACGCGCCTTACTTGTACACGCGCTACAATCGGTCGTACGGTAAACAAATTTTTTCTCTAAGGACGTGGGAACAAAAGGAAATTTTCATGTACTGCCCATTGAAAAACAATGTATTTACGACGTTATTACTTGTCGATGTACATACATACAATGTTTCGTTGCTAATTTTTTTCTGTTGTAGAAATAAGTATAATATTTTGATAACTAAGTCAATGTTTCAACAGATGTTTGTCTATACGTAGATTACCATATACGCGTGTAAAAGATTGATAACGCGTGATAATAAGTGAGAATAAGTTGAAAAATGAATTTTCTTTGCGATAATATGTGACATGTAACAATTCAACTTTAATGTCTGCATTCGATGGTATGATTTTTCTTTTTTTTTTTTTTTTTTTTCTATTATCGTACAATAACTTTAAAATTTTATGTAATACATAGGCATAATATTCGATGATAATATTTTGAAGATCTATAACGCAACAATATTGCTTTTTTATGTCAATACCGGCGCACTGAAGCATAATACAGTTGTGTAAGATACAACGTGTAACATCAATAGCTCATTTCAAGGCACCATTATTATTGTTTTTCTAGTAAAAAGATTATTCGATAAGCCAGCTTTTATCTTGTAATTAAATTTGTAATTTAATTCAATCGAAGAATATAATTTTTTTTTATTCGTTTGATACTTTTTTAGATAGAAAAAAATAAATAAAAAAATAAATAATTTCACGATCATTCTCACGTGTTCGTCATTTTGAAAATACAAATGGCGTCCACAGCATAAAATCAATTGATTTGCAACATATTCTAAATAACTATATATGATGTGTGCCAAAATATGCTAATCAAATGTCTATCGTTTATCTACGTTTGTAGAATGCATAGAATTTGCATAGTTGAGAAGTATTTTAAAAAATTGAACATTAGGACGTGGTAAATTAGATATTATTAAATCTAATTTAACAATTTTAATTTTGGACGTTAGCATTTTAGGCGATTCGTTATTGTACGAAGACCAATAACTTACCAATTCTGGATATCCCTCTTGATTAATATTTGCAGCTGCAATGGAATTAAATTTTACTCGTAAATCTAAATTTGGTTGACAGTTAGTACCATTACATAGTTGAGTAACATCAGTTTGACTAGCATTAATAACTTGTACGTCGGTATAATTAACAAAAACGATCAATACTCTTTCGATTAGTTTTCGTTCAATAATTTTAGGTATCGTATCTGTTACCGAAGGATTTGTATCAAGCCATTGCCAGAATTTTATTACAAATCCAGTACTATATGGTTCTTCTGATGTTATTAAAAAGACTGGTTTTGAAACAAACGAATTTGGACTGATATATTCCCAAATTCTTAATGTTTGATTTGGTTGTTTTTGAAGAGTTAGATTTAAAGTAGCTTTACAAGATTCCCAAGGGCATATGCCTTCATTTTCAACCATCAAACGATGATAACGTGTAGGCTTCCAATAATTATTTTGTTCATCCAACATCATTGTTTTAAATATACGTGGCGATGCTGTTATTTCTCTTTTTCTTTGCGATAAACTTGAACCATTGAGAAGTGCTTTTAACGAAACGTACTTTGTTATGCCTACAAAGTATAAAATGTTTTTCTTAGAAAAAATATGAAAAAAGATATTTTTTTCAAATTACATGTGTTTATGATATACGTACGTTTACCATTCATGTCATGACATAAATACAAAATAGTGCCCTCAGAAACAAGATTGTATATATTAACTAATGAGCAATTATGTTTTATATACTTTCCCAGAAGTTGTCCTGTATTACCAGATAAAAGAACAAGAGACGATACATTTCCTTGAGTTACTTCTACACTTAGTAGATCTTCAATTCCGTCAGAATTGAGATCTGGTAAAATCACTGGTAATTTGGGAAATGTATGTACTTCAGAACTCCAGTGTATTATGCCTGTGGTTGGATCTATACTCTTTAATAAACCACGTTCTCCAACGACAATGCAATCTGACTTTCCAGATTGGTCTGTGTCAATGGATATGCAATCAATATTAGTAGGTACTCTTTCTAAACAAACCAACCATAAATAAAGACCACTGGTTCCATGTATAGATACAATGGAACTTCCTCTTGATGTTTTGGAATTAGAATCTGTATTGCTATCATTATATTCTTGACCTCGAAGTAAGAATATAAGGTCATATGGAGATCCAGGTATTATAGTTATTGGCCCATGTACCTCTACAGAGATAATATAACAGTTAAATTTCAATGTATCAAATTACACTACTTGCTACTAACAACAAAATTAATTCGTTTATACGTTGTTTCATGAATCATACTCACCTACATTCCATAAAGTTTTTTCCCATGAAACAGATGATTGTGGTTCATCAACTGGTGGACATATCATAGTATCACATGGTAAAACATATAAAAACACAAGTATCGTTGCTATGCATAATAATATAGATATAACTAAACAGAAACGTCGAAGAGGAGACATATCTCTACGTTTCCACAAATCATTTTGTGTATTTCCTTCTATTATCATTTTAGGTATATCATCTCTGTAACACTTAATTATGTTTTGTCCATTCCTAGTTCGATTTGCTAAATTTCTAGTTTCATCCAGTGGATAATACGTTCCATGTTCAACTGTGGTAGGCTCCTAAAATTATGTGATATAGAGAGTTAAAATTAGAATATATGTGAAATTTCTTTATGATAAAATTTTAAGATGTTTTAAATATAAGATTTGTAAGTGACCTAATTACTTTCTTCATTTATTTTTCAAATAATTGATCTCACCGTTGTTTCTCTCTCATCGTTAGTTTCTTTGTTTGTTAAATCACTTCTTTGTGTTACATGTTCATCCTCATCTTCGGTGTCAGTATTGCTCATACACTGAGGAAGAGGTGTATAACCTTTCCCACTGTGATGCTCGGCAGACATGATAAGATGAGGTTTGATAAAATTATTGATCTATATCTGCCAATTTAGCGATTATCAATATCATAATATCATTTATCAGTTCATATTGAGTGCAATTATTGAAAATCAACGTTTCACGTTAAACATTACTGATCTCCTCTATCACGAATAAACTTGAATTAATCTGAAGATGTGAATGCAATATCTAACGATTATAGAGGGCAGATCAACTGACAACTGAACCACTTCAAACTTGATGGTAACAATGGCGAATTTAAAAAATATTTTATATTAATTATTTTGTTTTGAAAGAAATATTAACATATTTATTATTTATTTGTTATATAACTATACTACTATGGAAAAAGGTACTATAAATAAAAAATAATTAATTGCAAATTATTACTTAAGTAAATACTTATTATTCAATGTTATTTTAACAGTCATAATTGAGGAATGAAACATGTATATATAATATATAATAATGTATGGTAATAATTACTTTTAGAATAAATACGGGATTAAAATGTTACGTTTTTTTGGGTAGTTTTGAAAAGTTTTTTTATACCATAAATGAGTCATCATAGCACATTGTACCTATAAAAATTAAGTTATTTTAGAAAATTGCACACACACACAAATTTTTATATCTATATATTTACGTACTTGGTTTATTACAACCCAAAATGTAATGTAATGAAATGTATTACTTTGCCAAAGAATAATAGATAACATTAAATAAATTAAAATTTCTGTAAATTGCAATGGTGTAGACAAATATTCAAATAAGCCACCATGCGGTACTTTATAGCCATCAAAGACAACTTTATTATTTTCAGATTTTCTTAAATTAGCTAAGATAAAGTTACTTTGTAATTGTACTAACGAGGATAATAAAAATATATTAGCACAAACTATTTGCAGGAACGTTAATTTATGCCAATAAAGTAATTCTTTGGAATCTGTAAGGAGATTCGTTTTAGTAAAAAAAAAATTAATATACATTATTTAATTTTTATAGAAGAATATATTACCTCGAATGAAACCATATGATTCACCCATAATACTTAATATTGTTCCTATATAATGTAAATATCCAACTATATAATGAAAAATATTAATTTTTTTATCAGAGAAAACATTAACATAATGCGTTTCATAGAATCTTTTCCAACAATGAATAGTAAGAAGTATTATAGTTAAAAATCCACATTCTGGTGATACTAAAAATCAAAATATATAATATATCAATTATAATAAACCAATAAAAAATATATTATAACTATAAAAATAGTGCATTTATTCAAATATACTTTACTTAATGCTTTTCTAGACGTGCCAAGTGATGTATCTAATAACCAATATATAATTTCTGGAATTGTTCCATTCATAAAATATTTATAGAAAAATAGGATAAAAGAACAAGTAAACATTGGTGCTGCAAAGACATAGAAATGTCTAAACCATCTGAAATTGAATATAATAGAGAAAATAGCAATATTGTTTTATTTAAAGAAAAAGTTATTTATAAAAATAATCAATTATATACAATGACTCACTTTTTTGGCAGTTCAATTTTTGCAATTATAGGTTGATGAATTTTAATTGCATATTTACCATAATTAAACGTACGTGTAATTAAAACAGGTAAATAAGCTTCAGCATAGAGAATAAGAAATCCAAAAACGAGTATTGTACAAGAGAAAAATATAAATAAATAACGTATAAAATTTATATCCATTGTTCTTGAATCTTTCCGTTACGAGCGATCACACAAGATATAAATACTTGGAAAGTATTCTTTTTTTTATAGAAAGTAGTTCTTTTAATACGAAAGGAAGCTTATATAATACTTTCCATTTGTGAAATATCCAGCCAGCTATAACAATACAACAAAAATACAATAATTTTAATAGAATTATATCAAACAAATATTAAAATCAAAACATTTGTAATATTATTGGAAAGTTGAATATATACATGTGTCTTTTTAAAATAATTCGATTTATTTGTATTTATCAGAGTTCACTTTAATAATGATTATCACATTTATACTATAAAAAACGAAAGATCACACGTAGTGGCCATCATACTTATATTACATTATATACTTATATTAAATTATATAAGTATGATCTGTTATAAAAAACAATCATTTTATTATGTTACATCATTATTACTATTACATATATTTTTAATTCAACAATTTTGTACAAAAATTGGACGGATTTTTTTCAGGATTTTTTATATAAAATTGATAAAAAATATCTTAACAGTTTAATAATACATAAAAGATCTTTATAATTATTCACAAAGTTTGATAAAGTTACTAATGAGTAAAATAAATGGTCTTAAACTAATGGTAACTTAAATTTATCGTACGCTCGAACTTCGATTCGAAATGTTAAAGTATCTTTTCGTAAAAAGTCAGGTAAATCTCGTATGCGCACAAATTCAACGTAGCCGAAACTACGCTTATTTAATTCACAGATAGGCTTTCTAAAAGCTTCAAGATCTGGTCTGGAACAAGTTCTCTCCCTTATATCTTTTTCTGAGTTATGTGGATGTATCAATACGAAGTACATAACACCATTAAAAGGCCAATCTAGTGCATCGTCATTCTCAGATTTCATAATATGTAAAAGTATTGACAAAAATTCCGGATCCTTTGAGGATATATTTATTCTGGCACAAATTTTGTAACCATTAGGTCCAGTATAAAATCCGGGACTATAATACATCTTTAAAGGATCATTTATCATGGAAGTAAGCTTTTCTTGGAAAGAATTTAATTTCCAGATATAAACACCATTACAATTACGTAATAGCATTTCCTCTTCAGTAAAACGTACTGAAGTTTGTAAAGCTGTAAGTTGATTTTTTTGATTGGAAACAGTGATAGAAAGTTCTCGATTTTGTTGTTCTAATACCACTATCCTTTCATACAAACTCCTAAAAAAATATTTGGCTGAGTAATTTTTAAACACATAACAGGATTGTATATATTTTTGTATTTACTTTAATAACTGCTGCCAATCTGGTGGTGGTTCTTTATCTGATGTTGATGTTCCATTTTTAGGTGGTGGATCCCATAGCTTAGATTCTGCGGATATAGCACTGACATTGCCTTGAGTCATTGATAAGCGTGGAAGTGCATTTAGTATCATCTGTTATATAAGCAAACATATATAAACTAAATATGAATCAATATAGTAATATATTACATATTATTTTACTAACAGTTAAATGTGAATTAATATTTTTTTCCAAATGAATATGTGAAGATTCTTCGGTACAAAATATTTCCATACAACCAACATCTTTAAAAGGACATTGAGTCCTTTCTGAGGTAGAAAAATTTTTGTATGTACATTGATTAACATGGGTCTCCATATCTACAGGTGATAATTCTATTAAACAGCCAAACTGACGATATGCACATGTAGTTCGCTGTTGAGATATCTCTCTGCTGGTATAAAGGTCTCTGAAAAGATCACTTTCAGATTTTAAAGGTTGACTGTCTACTGGACAACATGCACCTTCTCTTCTAATAAAAAATATAATATAGTTAGATAATATTGTTATATGATAACTTCAATATTATTGAAATAATTATTTGTTAGAAAACTTACTGTAGCCAAGTGTAAATGCATCGAGAACAAAATTTATGACCACAAGATGTTAGAACTGGATCACGTAGCCAAGTTAAACAAATAGGACACTCAAATCGGGGTTCTAAGTATTCTTTTATACCATCACCACACTGCACGAAACAAATGCACCATAAATACAAATAAATGAATAATTATATTAATGCAATAATAAAATTCAGCGGTCTATCGATTTCTGTACATAACCATTTAAAAAAAACGTAAAATGGTTCAATATTTATTACATACAATTCCACTTTCTTCTGCCACCTTAATAGGTTCATTGGTGTTCTCTGATGTGGCCATCTCTAAAAAAAGGCCGTGATATAAAAAAGGCCATGATATGAAAAAAAAAATGTATAAAACCGCTCAAAATATATTTCTTGTAAAAGATGACGTTTCGCATTACATGATGATTCATTTGTCGTATATGATGACTATTTTATATAAAATATAAGTACTTACCGATTGTCTAGGAAGAATTCCTGTATTGTGAGAATTAACTATACCGTTTTATATATATTTTTTCATTTTAATGAAAGTCACGTTGTTAAATACAAAGACGTCATTGTTCGATTATTTGTATACATATCGCACAAAGAAAACTAGAAAAATAAATGATCATTCTTGAATGATTTGATTTTCTTAGTTCAGTTCACTATGTAAATATATATATATATATATATATACAAAAAATATTCAAAGAAGTATACAATCTCCTATTGCATTTCAAGAATCATCAAATTTCTATAAAAAATTTTGTGTAGAGAAAACTAACTTATCGACAGAGATAGATGTTGATACCTCGTAGTTTTATAAATATTTATTTTCATTTCCAATAAAATACAAAAAACATATTCTTTTAAGCATTTGTTAATTTTATTAATAGAGTGTCTATACGCAGCAGTTTCTATGGAATGAGATTTAAGCTATCGATATTACTTGAGATGAAATATTTTATTCTAAATTGTAATACAACGCAAGTACTATGGTGCTAATTATCTGCATTCAATCGTCATTAAATTTAATAATTAAAAAGATTTGAAAAGATTTTTCAAATTTACTTATGTATACACATATAATCTATTAATATTTTGAATTTTAATTCTTTCACATGTATCGGCGCTACGATCTGTTTCCAACGAACCATCGGTAATACAGAACAGCCTGCAAAAGACGTTGAAATTGCATTTAATTTCTTTATCAATCAGATCTAATAGTTCAACAACATTACAACGACAAATCAAATTCACAAAATAGCTACATTTTTTAACCAACAATTTTCATCAACAATTAACGAAAAGTAATTCACGTGACACGTTTATAGAAGAAATAAAAGCCGCGAATTTTGAAACTACATTTAAAATAAAATCAGCTATTTGGATCTCGATCATGTCGCATCCGCAAACGTTCATTTCACTAGTTTCCGATATAAACGCGACGCAAGAGACGACGTGCGTGTCTTTCGTTTCTCTCTGCGATCCTAATGACGGAGATAGTAGTTGTTGGAAAGGAGGGTAACACTCGGGAAACGCTTGTATATAATATCTCGTATTACAAGACGATCGTGCGTCTTGTATGATCAACGTGATATCAACGTTCGTCGCGAAGAAAATAAGCAAGAAACGATGAAAAAGATGACACCTGAAAACACCGGAAAAATCATTTCAATGTCAAAGGAAGTGCATATTCGGGTTCACACGGATCCGGCGCCCTTTTATCGATTCTCCGATGGCCAATCGAATTTTTCGAGGTAAGAAAATGTTTTTGCAAGTCTTCGAACTCGATAACAGTTTGTACTATTTATGAATAATAATCGATTTGATTTTATTGTTTTTGTTAACATTGGAGAAATCGTTTTTTTAATAGAGAAATCAATGTTTTTCTTTTATTTATTTATTATTATTTTTTTTTTTTGGATATCACGAATAAAAGTACCGAATTTTTTTTGGAACGAAAGAATTCAAATAATAAAGAATTTTTATATTTATTTCATACCTTTCTTTATTGATTCATCTAGGTATTTCTTCTAACGTGATACTAATGAGAGTGCGTAGACTAGCGCGTGAATTTATATCACGAAGTTTCCAGAAAAAAGAAGTTGGAGAAAGGTGCGAGAGCGATATCTTTAACGGAATCAGGTGAATGGCGTCGAGATTCTTCTTCTTCTTCTACTTCCGTAAATAATTGTACACGCTCACGCATTTACTTTCAACGTCTTTTACGTATGTATGTTCACGTATATTCGCGCGTGCTCGATTTATACATATCTATATATACGTATATGTGTTTCACGATAATGCAACGTATCTAATCGAGAGTATTCATTGCCGTTTTTATTTTTTTGAATGACGGTTTCCTTGGTATACGATATATTTTTAGATTTATTGTAAAACACGATAAAATAATCGGACATATTGCTAAGAATTTGTCAAGTTTATCAATCTGTTTTGACATTTGGTTAACGACATTTCGTTATTTAAATGAAACGAATTCAAATATTTGGCCTTGACTATGAAACTTTACGCTATTTCAAAAGATGCTTGCAACTCGTATTTACTTTGAATAATTCATTATTATGAGACGCACCTTGACGTTCGACTTGTTCTTACGAAAACGATAACGATAGAACGCGGGAAAATTGAAAATTGAAAACTATGTTCCATGTTATTTGCTATAATTTATTAAGTATTCGTATTCGCGTGTAATAATTAGAGAGAGAGGGAGGGAGGGAGAGAGAGAGAGAGAGAGAGAGAGAGAGAATGAAGAAGAAAAAGAATTATTATCTTCCTTTTCTCGACGAATGTGACAATGTTAAATGTTATTGTTAATATCGTATCTCGCACGTGCATATATCGATCGAAAATATTATTTAATATCTTCGAAAAAATTTACCAAAGTGTGGGATACATTTTTAAGAAATACGATAGATGATCGTCGACGAATTTAGCTAAGTATTACATGATTTACGATAAGAATGAATTATAATCGTCAGTTTTTAACTGACGAGAATTCGGTCGTACAACTTTATTATTAATAGGTAAAATTCTTGAAGTATTTTTTTGAGAAGTCGTAGTTACAAAAAGTCATTATTTTCTTTGCATATATAGCTCAATAAACCACAACATCGTGATAATAATAATAATGATAATAATAATAATAGTAATAATAATAATAATAATAATAATAATAATAATAATAATAATAAAATAATGATATTGGTAATAATACATTCTCCAGTTATTGCTTTATCACTGTGAAGAATTGATTGTTACATGAACGAATAGATTATGTGATAGACGTGAAAATCGAGTTGAATCGAGCGTGAAGCTCGGTTACGTAAAATAAATTAAGATGGTGGAATTGATAGATGTTTAGGACTGGTGAAATGTATTGTGAAATATGAAATTAATCTATATACTATATAGGATGAATTCTCAATTAAGAAATTTAAATTAAATTTGTTAAATATATGAACAAAAAAGTGCGTACAAACGTACAAATAATTACGTTCACATATGTGACGTCTTCCTTCGATTATTAATTAATTCATGGATATCGTTTAAACCCATGAAAAGTGAAAACTCAAAATTGTGATCTACTAATGTTACAAACGAATAATTAAAAAAATTTTTAACAACGTACCATTTTCTAGCTGTACTATGTATTGTCTTCTTTCTCGTTGCTGCCACAATTTATTTACACTATTCAAACTGTCAATACATTGATTATGATCAAATCTTAATTTCGAAATCACTAGAACAGTAAGAAATGTCACAAAAATTTTGGCAATTTTTCCTCGTTGTTAATGTCGTGACCTTGCTTGTCTTCTAACCGTGTATGGCGGACTTAGAAGCTCGGATGCACTCGGTCTAACTGTTCAGGATCCCGTCATCCGTTATCCGAGCCAACTCTTCTACCATGCACATCGACTAGGTTGTTGCTCCCACCTTCTCCTTGATACAACTCTTAGTCAAGTAATTCCGTTTATTGGAAGAATAATCAATTTGTATTTCTTATATTTGTTTCTGATTTCTAGTTGATAAGTCTTTATTAAGACCATTCTTCAATGAGTTATTAGTTGAAAAAAGATTTGGAAGAATTACTATTATCTTTTCTGATATTAAATGATTTGTTTATTATCACGTTTGATCAACGTTAATATCACAATTGATATTCTCTCTCTCTTCACGATCGTTGAACATTTGTATTTATATATACGTTAATTTTTCGATACTCTCATAGATACGCACGTATCTACTTTAAAAAATTTATTTTACTTAATTGTCGTTTGTTATCAAGCTTTGTCTATGTTTATCATAATAACTTCGTTATAATTTATAGAAGTCGTCAGGCTAGCGATTTATATATATATATATATATATACATATACACACACACACTCACACACACACACACGCGTGTGTGCGCGCGCGTACCATTAATTATTCATAATAAGTTAAGTTTGGAACTATACAACGTTGATTCAAACTCTGAACGTCGAACTTAGATTTGTTTTATTATAAAGAACTTATCGTTCTTAAACTCACAATCAATCTGAGATGAGTCTACAAAAAAAAAAAAGCAATTTGGTCTGATATCGAAGAAGATAATAGTAAAGTTGTTTGAGATTAGTTGGCTTAACAGTATACGTGTACAATAGGAAGCAGACGTTTGGAATCTGTCGAAGCAGAAACATTATCGTGTCATGAAGGAATTTCTTATTGCTCTAATAGAAAGCTCGGTTCTTCGACTTTGATCGTTGTGTTCTTCCTCTCCCTTTCGATAAGAAAAAAAAGAAGATACACCGAGTTGGGTCTTGAGAGAGAAAGTCGTCGGAAAAATTGCTCGAAGAACGACGTATACATTGTATACGCGAGTTTCAGTGATTTTGTTTTCCTAAGTGTTGAGTATTGTAAGAGAAAAAACAGTGACATTTGCAAAACACGTGAGTAAATTTCTATAAAGTCGGTCGAACGAGAAGTTTCTTAAAAATTGTCTCTTATATCGAACTGATTTTCAAAAGATAGATTTATTTTCTTTGACTCATATTCGTATTCAAAGGATTACAGACGTGATTTTCTTTTCGTTTTTATAGTCAAAAAAATTGGTGTGTCCTTGTTATTAGATAAATTATCTTTTTTTTCAATTCATCTATATTTCGATTATATTCGTCATAACTTCGATTTGTTATATACTTTATTTTTCTTAGGGGATTCTAATTGTTATTTATTTGTAAATTTTTATTATGGATATTAAGTAATTACTACGTTATTTCATTTGAAAAGTTTTCATTTAGAAACAAAGATTACAAACGTTAATTTCTACGATGAAATGAAATTCGAATGATTTTTGAAATCGTTGAAATTGTGAATAGGGAGAAGGGTGGGGGGGAGAGCACGATGGCAATGATCGGAAGGAGCGGACGATTTGTAGTTCAAAGGCTATTACCGTGACCGGATGTTCGCAACTAACTCTCTCGTTGTTAGATCCACCTCTGGCTTCGCTCGTGAAGCTAACACGTTCAATTTAGATTGACTATGAACGACTGTCAGTAAAAGCAACGTCACCGTGCTCTCGTGTATACCTACGAGAGGAATTTTCATCAGAAATCAGCTTGTACAAATTCGTCAAACTGGACCAATATGGACCTAAGGAAGAACAACATCTTTGTTTTTCGTGAGCACGTTGTACCTTTACACGTTGTGTTTACATCGAGAGATTAAATTAAATCGTATAAATTCAATTTAATACCGATCGTATAATTCACTATAATATTCAACTATTTTATGTTGAGAATTATAATGGAAAAAAAATGAGAGAAAATTAAAATTTCTTTTTTTGTATGCGATGTGAAAAAAGAACTATAGTTTAATCTTAGTAATTTAAAAATTCAGCGAATAAAGAAACGAGAATACGATATTACATAATTTTTTGTATGTAATTTCCAATGTAATTATCATTAAACAAAATAACGTGATGCAATTTTAACGTTTTAACAAGCGTTCAACTTTTTCATGTACTTTTTTCAACATACTTGAATTTCTCCTATTGAAGATCGTACGTCGCATGGAAATAAAAGAAAACAAATAATTCGATTTGAATGGATTCGTGAGCATATATACATACATACAAACATACCTTACGCCTACGAAAAATGTCGTGGCTCTTCGGGAACTTTGAATGAGAACGAACAACAACGATGAATCATTCTACGAAAACTTTTTTGGCAGATCAGATAGGAAGAGTTGTGTTTTTTAACGAAGTCATCTCTCGACCGGTTTTTGACTCAGGTATAAATTTTTGTTAAAGAAAAAATCTAAAATACTATATAGACTTCGATAGATCACGAGTAATATTAAAAATTAATTTTTAAAGAGTAAACTCGATAAGATTTTATTTCGTTACTTAAATAATATAATTTGTTTTAAAATCTATATATCAACATCTATATATATTTGAAAATAATATAAATGGTCGTTCTTTATCCTTTTGTAAAGAAAAGAAAAAGACAAAGAAATGAAAAGAAGGAGTCATCGGTGAGGAGACAAACAAGGACGAACGTCCTTTCAAGGAGAAAATACACAGGAGAACAACACACAGATTCCTAACGATTGTCATTCGCTTTCTTCGAAGTCAATACAGCGGACTCTTGTCCTCTTCGTTATTCGCTTTTCTTTTCTTTATCAAGTGGATCTATGAAGACGAACGCTTGTGTGTGAGAGAAAGAGAAAGAGAGAGAGAGAGAAAGAGACAGAGAGAAAGAGAGAGAGAGAGAGAGAGAGAGAGAAAGAGAGAGGGATAGACGAGGAGAGAGTCAGCTGCTTCGATGATAAAAAGCGTTGAGCCGATTAAAGGGTAACGTCAGTCGGTGTTGTTCCTTCCTCCCTCTTGTGTTGATCATTGATGTGACTGAAAGTCGCATAAGTTCGTTCATCTAGTGCACGGGAATTATTTATTTATCTTTAGAAATTTTTTAAACTAGTCGATATTGTAAGTGTAATACAAACAATGAGAAATAAATATACAAGATCATCGAGTTGTTCGATATCGTTCGTTCCTTTCGATCTAAATCAGGATTAAATATGTACTCTAATTAGTTTATTTCATATTTTATTAATAGAACGTCTATCCGGTAAACATAAATTATATACACGTACATAAATATATGAATATTGTCTACAAATGATAACATTGAAGATCGTATCATCGAGGACACGTGGTTTATTTTAATGAGTATATCGACGTACGTGGATCTATTATTTCATAGGAGATCATTACGATCATCGTACATGGCGTAGGTGGATCTCGGAATTAGATACGTAATTACCAAATCATTCTGCGAAACGTAATACGTTGGGTCCATTCTGTGTTAATTGTGTATATATATAAGGTCTTTTATTCGTTATTCCAAATGGAAAGTAGAACATTTGATCATTATGAAAAAATTTGTCTTATCGATTTAATTTTTTTTTTTTTATTGAGGTGTACGATACTCGCTTAGAAAAAAAATAGAGATTAAACAGCTTTAAATTCAAGTGCCCGATAATATCGAAGATGATACCTTCGTCAAGTGAAAATGAAAATGGTGATCTTTGTACCATTCAATTCGATTTCTTTTAATATTTTTACAATATTTCTTATATAATTAATTATTTCTTATAATATTTTTATTTTCAGTATTAATATCTACTATTCTTTTTAATATGCAAAATGTTTGTTTAATATTGTGAACAATGATTCGTTATGAAATGGAAATGAAAATGAAAATAATGATTGTTAAATTGAATTCGATCTTTTTTAGAAACTTTTTCTAGAAAATGTATATTGATGAAATACCCACATTATTGTGTCATTGACGATAACTCGGAATAAATAGCGAGAACGTAATCTCCCCTTCGTTAATAATCCCTCATTTTTACTTCAAAGAGATATTTTACTAATAACATGGCGACGGATGTATGTGAAATAACAATACGGTTTATATAAAATTTTATTATATTGAAGATGAGATTCTCGTAGTCTCGAAATTTCTGAAAAGAATCTTTGAAAAGAGAACATAAAAATGATCGTTCATGTTCACTATCAGAAGCACTTTCACAATATCTTCTCAATCCATTTTATTATTGAATTATTTAAGTAAAGGTTTTATAATATTATCACATCTTATTTAGGATCACCGTTCGATTCTTTTTCTTTTATCAATATTTAAAAATTATAAAAAGAAAGAAACAAAATTATCACGTTGTTAGGTGAAAAGGAGATCAATGATTAGAGATTTGAAAAACGGATCGAACATTGCCTCGAATCGGTCGGTCAACGGTAATTCTTGGTGCAATGAATTACACTGATTTGCTATACATCGTTCTTCCACTATTTGTACTGTCAGAGAGAAAAAGAAGGAAGGAGAAAGAGAGAGATAGAGAGAGAGAGAGAGAGAACGAAAGAGAAATGAAAAGAGTAAGACTAGGAGCGTTCACCGTGTGACTTTGCTGCAGGGTCATGCCAGTGAAAGAGTGGTTCAGAAAGCTACAGCCTGTACAGCTGTACTTGGTGGTGTTCTTCACCGTGGCATTCTTCATCATCGAGATGGTAGCCAGTCATGTTACACACTCGTTAACATTACTTCTCAACGCCTATTATATGCTTTGTAACATTATTGCAACCCTCGGCTGTCTAGTTTCGATCAAGGTAAGTTAATTAATGATCTAGAAGATCTTTACTATTTTTATTTTTTTATTTTTTTACATCGCTCCTTTTCATCGACGAAAATCATTTTTTCACGTAATTAAAAAATCGATCTAATCGATTCCTATCGATTGTAATTTCTAACTAATTATATATAATTAGAATTTTCATGAATTAGATATAATTTTATTAATTAATTAATTTACTTATACCATACGATGAATTTTTGATCAAACAAATGTTCGATCATTAATCATGATCGATGATAATTTTTACTTATCAATTTTATTATATACTTATCATATCTATCGATTTTAATTATATTATTGACACCTCGAATTGATCGATTTTATTTCGTAACGATTAGATATAACGACAGGCGAGTTCGTCTAGAAGTTTGAATATTTTACGACTTTTTATAATTTACATATTATAAGA
Organism: Vespula pensylvanica; assembly: GCF_014466175.1. Classification (NCBI taxonomy): domain Eukaryota; kingdom Metazoa; phylum Arthropoda; class Insecta; order Hymenoptera; family Vespidae; genus Vespula; species Vespula pensylvanica. The sequence goes on along the minus strand of NC_057687.1, from coordinate 6,599,151 downwards.
CATTATTTATAATTAGATATACAGTAGTACCGAAATGAGTTAATAGTAAAAGCGTATTCTGTATTGTTTATTCACTCGTTCATGCATGTACGAACATTATTGTTGTATTCACTGGCGTGATTACGTATTAGGATAAGAGGCACTTTCAGACAATATTCATGTCATTTCTATTATTTCGCTTTCACTTGATTGTTCCGCAATTGAATGATCGTTTTCTACTTGCTGTATTCATAATATATGTATATCATTTTAAATAAAATTTCCATATACAGTTAAATAAAAATATATTTAAAAAAAAAAGAAAAAAGGAAAGGAATATTATAAAATGTCTAATAATCTTATTAAAATTATGACTATTAAATTAGATTCATTTTAAAGAAGCTTTCTAGGATGAACTAAGAAGGAATGTTTTCTGTTTTCACAACGTTGCTCCTGATAGGATTCAAGAATGTTATCTTTGACTTGTGTCGTGTGCATCCTGATAAAACGTCGTTGCCCTTTTACGATATTAATTATCAAGACCAAAGATGTCAGCATATAAATTGTTCTATTTATATATTTTTTTTTACTAAACATACATAAAAAATAATTGATATTTTTGACAATTTTTCAATGATATGAATTTTATAAGAAAAATTATCCGATAGAAATGAAGATTTATCGAATGATTATTATTTTTTCCATTATTTTACAGTATGCTCCACGCGAAAGTTACAGAAGTATTTACAATAGTACGAGCAGTTCTCTTGGGGATTCAGTGATATGTTTGGACGGCCAGGAACATGGCTCAAATACGTCTTTATCGACGAAGACAAAGGTGACTGGAATATTATTATTATTACTATTATTATTATTATTAATATAGATTAAATAGTAAGTTAAAGATTAAAACAATTTGTAAAGTATTTTGTTGTATATTTTTATAGCAATCACGATCGGACAGGAGAATGAAGAATAGTTTTGGATGGGCTAGGATCGATATCCTAACAATGCTAATTTGCTGCATTCTCCTAGCTTCCTTCTGTTTCTCTCTCGTAGTCGAGGCGTTACAAACGCTGGTCCATATAGATCATCTCGACGAGATGCATCATCCTGTGGCTGTACTCTGTATTGGGGCAGCCGGTATTTTCCTCAACATTTTTTGTTACATTCTCATTGGTGGATTCACATTTAATCAGGGAATATTGTTGCACGTTACCAATAATGGGGACGTCATTTTTAGAAGGTGAGTATCTCTGTAAGAGCAGATATATCGAAATGTCGTTTCAATTTCAAACCCAAAAGTTAACAATTTTATCATTTATATTTTATGAAAATAATAGTATAGTCCATATATTATAATATATCGTAATATGTTAGTCAACATATCAAATTTTAACAAGATATTTTTTATCTTATAATTAGGAATATAATATCACAACCAGAGACGGAAGGTGAGCAACGATTAGCAGTACAAACTAGAAGAAGTCCTTTAGCTGTTCCAAGAAGTCAAGGATTTCGAAGGATATGCCGTGACGTTCTCGGTTGCATTTTCGTTATGCTTGTATCAATATTAGTGTACTTCACTGATTCAGGCGTAGCCAAGTATTTAGATCCCGTTTTTGCCATTATTTCATCGATATCGCTTTTAATTCTGAGCTATCCGTACAGTAAGTATCTTTTAGTTATTGATTACGCGATAAGATAACTATACGGTCTCCAAAAGTATGCTGTCGATTTATTTCTTTTTCTTTGTTCCATTTACGTATCGATATATACGTATGTAGTACATATATCGCGATAACAATGAGTTATATAAAACAATATTGGATCAATCGTTTTAATATTTGTGATAGATACATATTTTTATTTTGTATTATAAAATATTTAATTTTCCTTGCTATATATGTATAATAGCTTGAGATATCATTAATGAAATCACGAAATTTTTCAGTGAAGGAATCTGGTTTGATACTACTACAAACTATTCCAAATCATATTAACATCGATTCCCTGAAGAAAGAACTACTTGAAGCTTTTCCAGGTATCGTCAATGTCCATGACTTTCATGTTTGGCAATTAACATCGCAGAAGATTATACTAACAGTGCACATAATATTTTTAGATCCTATGGTAAGTGATTGATATTCTGTGATGATAAAAACAATTCTTTCAAAGTTACACTCGTCATTGTTAATAGGTTTACGCCAGTATCATTGATCAAATAACAGCGTTTTTTATCGAAATGGGTATAACTCAAGTCACTATACAGCCAGAATTTCATAAGATGAAACCAACCACGGATAAAACTGATTGCTTGATACGTTGTCACGGTGAACTGTGTAGTTTATCGCAGTGTTGTACGAGAGAAAAGCTTGGACAGAAATCATCTTCCGAAGAGTCATTGAAACACGTACACGTGATCAATAAGAAGTTTGAAAAAAAAGAGATCATACCTGCTTCACCGATGATAGATTTAAAAAAATTTGTGATACATGATGAAGAGAGCCCAGAATCGGCACCTTCTACGACGAGTGGACCAAACAATAGTGAGGCATGCCAATCGAATGACGAACAAGTACAAAGCAAAAAAGATAATGCTAACGACAAAAGTTCCTATTCGATAAGCGTGGACGTTAATGATCAAAAACTTGCTGCTAACGACTCGAGTCACGATACCGTATCGTAACTTTATCCTTTTCTCGGCCGAGAATCGTTACTTCCTTTGCTCGCATTATTTTTTTTCCCTTTTTTTTTTTTGGAAGAATCTTCCAACGATAAGACTGTATTTTAGTATTAAGTATTTTTAATTGTGCATAGATAAAAACGTTCTATCGATTTTCTGTCGATTCAAACGTAAAAATGGAAAAAAAGAAAGAAAACAAGATAGATGGAGACGGAACGAAAATTAATTCTACGTCGAATTTTTATAATTCGTATTGTTGTTTTATTTTATCTAATATTAGAGATAGAAGTATTTCATAAATACAGTACAAATGATTAATTTTTCATTTACAATCTTAACGCATGAATATATGTTAATTGTTTTTGCTATTTCTTGAACCAAGTCAAACGAGGATATTTGACTACAAGATTTATTATAGTTTGACAAATCGTAAACTGAAATAAATATTTGTTAAAAAATCCATTTTTTTTTTTTTTATAAAGAGGACGTCGAGATTTTTAATGAAATTCTTAAATTGGAACGATCGAGTGGAATTATTTATCGTCTCCATTGGTAACGTACGGATCGATATCAGCGCCATCAACTTTTCCACTTGAAAGGTACTTCAACTTTTGCAGTTGATAACATTTCCTATTGAGATATGACATAAGTTACGAATAAAATAGATCTCGATTTATTCATTGTAAATATACATATAACAATTATTTAAATGAATTATTCAAACTATTTTATATATAAGTCATTAATCCTTCAAATAGTAATATAAAGTATTAATTTTTAATTGCTTTTGTAATTACGATTGATTTAGTTCAAATCTAATCATTTCTTTTATCGTTATAAAACTTTGCGCGGTAAAACGAAAGTGTCTTCACGTAAGTGTTACGAGAACTTTCACGTAACGTAATCTAGAATAATTAAAAATATAAAAATATTACAATTAAAAATTCATAGACGTGTATGAAATCACGTATGTATTTAAAAAAGGAGAAGAAATGAAAGAGAAAAAGAGAAACTGACGAAAGTCGATAAGAAGAGTTCTGTCCTTACCGATAGAGAATTTCATTCAAACTTTACAGTGTGATCTTCGCGGTTGTTCGAAACCAATTACATTCATAACTCTCGAAGAGAAAACGTGTAACCTTGAATTAAAAAAAAGAAAACAAAGTAAACACGTTGAATGGCTAAGTGAAAAAATCGAAATGAGTAAACCAAATATCAGGGAGTAGAAGAACGAAATTCGAAAGTGAGAGAGCGAGAAGAAATGAACTAACGTCGAAATGACGTCGTACGATAAGTTGCAACATTCCCCAATGGAACGCAAAAGGGGTGGGGTCGTGTGCGTGTATACGTGTGTACGTGTGTTACCACGTACGATCGCGCGTAGTTCGTGAGTTTAGTTCCAACTCTTCAGTTCGAGCGGTTCTAGAACGGAGTGATATCCGCGATCGGTGACTTGTGCGTCTCGATAATTAAAGAGATAGAAAGAGTGAGTGAAAAAGAAAGAAAGGAAGAAAGAAAGAGAGAGAGAGAGAGAGAGAGATAGAGAACGTATACATCGTGTCATCTCTCTCTCCCTTCTCTTTTCATTTTCATTTACAAAGGAATGCGTTCAGAGTAATAAATAATAATGATTTTGATAGGAAGTTAAAGAAAACAAAAATAAAAAAGAAAGTATGTGAAAAGAGTGGGAGAAAAGAAAAACAAGAAGATAAAAAGGCCGGCAAAAAAGATGACACTACGAATAACATTCGTTCTTATCTTCTTCACTTGTACTCTCTACTGTCGAGGTAATTATTCTGACGTCGGCAACACCACACCTGAAAAGAAATACCTGTCTATCATACCTGCCTAGAAAAAGAGAAAGAGAGAGAGAGAGAGAGAAAATGTGTGTATCTTACTTTTTACTGATGCGTAACACGATGATCACGTGGTCATCATTGAGTCACATACGAGTCAACGAATGAATTTCTTTCCTGATTCCGATCGTCCTGTCCTGTTTTTTTTTTTCTTCGATGATTTGAGACAATTAGCTTGTTAATAGTACGCTAGTTTCAAATATTCGATGATGATTTTGCTTTGAGATCATTTTTCTTTTCTTTCGTTTTCTTTTCCTTCTTTTTGAACTACTTTTAACCGGATATGTCATCTTTACGATGTAGAATGGAATGTTAAGGTATCGATAAATAATTAGGTCAATAATCGAATCTTCAACAACGGTGATAATCTTGCTGACTTTAACGAATATTTTCTTCGTACTTGGTTAATCCGATCCTCACTCGAAACTCCCTACCATTCGAAATTCCACGTGAATCATCTACACCTGGACCGTTCTTCTGTCTCATGGCTCTGACCTTCTTCTTCTCTCCGGTACAGAGAACGTCATATAACAGATTTAACGACTAGCCGATCGACAAAATTAAAAATTATTTTTCTTTCTCCTTCACTCGTTGCATAATAATAATAGTAATAACTTTTTAGGACTAGATGAAAACTAATTATTTTGATGAAGAGTTTAAAAGTGTCAGGGCCTCGAAGAACCAGATTTTACATAACGACGAATCTGCATATATTTTTTATTTTCTGTTTTTTTTTTGTTTTTCAATTTCATTTAGAATCCAATTATTTTCTTACTTACACGACTATATTCGATACTACTCTTTGTAAATGTTAATTAATTACTATCGTATATTTAATGGGACAAATTTATATAGAATTGCTATTTATTTTGTGCCTTTGTCGAATTAATTTATCAAATTCGTTTACATATGTACATATACATATACACGATAGATATCGAATTGGAATAGTTTACGAATTGTAATTATATAATGGAAATAATGCTTTAGACTAGAACGTTATGACGATTTCATCGTCGCTTTCATAAGCACGTGGATATTGTAATTGATTGTCTCTCGGCGGTATATCAATTTAGAAGTTAAGTACTCGTTAAACATCTCTTCGTGTGAACCGATAAGCACGATGGTCTAACTATAGTGTTTCTTTCGTTAACAAGTATCCTGTGGTTTATCAATAGAACATATGTTGTTCATAAAAATTTAATTAAAAGAAGAATTTGTTTACTTGATTTTTTACATAATATATTCGATGATGAAGCAACCATATCGAGAAAAGACTCATATCGTTTTTCCGGAATTATATTCGCTTGAAATCACGTAATAAATAGCCCTGACTTCATTGTATATAGTCGAGTATAAACATGGAAAGACAACGTCTTATTTATAATTTACGGGAAATTACAATAGAACTTCTTATCTCATTGATTTAAGAGTTATACGATTTTAGAGATCGTCTGATCAGTCTTTTACCAAAATGATCATTGATCGAGCGAAAACCCTTGACACGAATTGCTAAATCGCTTTATGACCTTCCTCGTGATCATGAATGATTCTCTATGTGAATGTAAGAGAATTTTCTGGATTGGAGTTAAAAAAAAAGTAAATTAATATTTCTGTAAATATTTGATAAAACTTTTCGAAGTGTACATTTCTTTTTATTATGAAAAAAAGAATACGCGAACTATGTAATGTTATAATAAATAATTTAAATAATAAATATGTATCACTTTTTCAATTTTTCCGTAAGAAATAAAAGTACTTGAGCAGATATATCAAAGACAAGTCATATTTATTTTCGTATTACTCATGTGGTCTTTCTAGCGATCTCATTGTTAAATATGCAAAGTAACTTAACAAAGATCATTGGGTAATGGTATTATTTTTTCAGATTCTTCTACTCTTTTTTATGATAATTAGTATATTTATTTCTAATTACATTTTTATATTTTTCTTTGTTATCTGAGATTTTGTGTAGATTATTGTTAATTCTTCAGTAAGATTCTTAAGTATTTACAAATTAATTCAGACATTAATCGTTCTGATACTGAAGGATCGACCTTAGTAAAATCTTAAAAGTGTATAAAAGGTTTATATTGTAAAATTATTATTACCACGTTCTTCGAGAAGATACGCAGATATTTAGAAGTTGGCGTTAGCTTTGTTTACAAAAGATCGCATCTCCATTGGGGTACCTGCTATCTGTTAGCAGCTGGTCTATGATGGACCACATGCTCTGTTATCCTCCTCTATCTCCATCCTTTTGTTTTCCGTGGGCCGGCTATTATTTATCGTGTCTGTATTCTCAAAACAACAGTAAGGTTTATCGTACTTACTTCCCGAGATATGTTTTCACCGTTAACAAATTTTTCTTTATCTTTATTTTTACTTTCAAACTTTGATGGATTATTTGACGCATAATGAAAAACTCTCTCGTAAGAAGACCGATACGATGTTTAGTCATGATCGATCGTCTTATATTATGCAAACGATCTTCTAAAAAACATACAAATGATTTGTTTCGATCGATTTCGTCAAATACCTATAAAAAGGTAAAATTTTGTGACACATATCGCATCGTTGTTGTTGATTTCTTCTTTTCTTGATATCTTCTCGGAAAGAACCTGATAATATTCTGGTATTTCCAATATCTATGTCAGTCGTTATTTATAAACTAGATATGATAGAGTGATCTATTTTAATATATAAATTAATCTCTTTGGATGGTACATTGAATCGATTTCATTACATTTTTTTCGTTATATGTACATACAGTTATACATATTATATATATATATTTCTCCGTGTGTATATGTGTATATATGTATATGAATGTGTATGATATATTACATAGAAATGTTCGTATGAAATATGATGAATATATACTAAAGATACATTCAAGGAGTCAACAATGATCGTCATTCACAATGCGACGAAGATTTATTTGAGTATTTGGTCTCTTTCGAATCATAGAAATCGTGCGAGCTGTTTGATAACGAGAGGGCTTTTATCAAGAGAGGAAAGAAAGGACTTCCTTCCCAGCCATGGTCGCGTTGCGTAGAAATAAATGCTTCAAACAAGTGTATGCGTATATTCTACAAATGTGAGAGAGTATGCAAGTATAGAAGCAAACGGGAAAAGCAGATAAAACCAATCATCCGCAGGACATTGCGGTTAAGGACTCGTTTCTCTTTACCACGAGCGTTAATCGAGTCGCGTTTCTTTCACGTTTCTTTCAGAATAAAAAAAAGATCCGTTTCGATTAAATGAATGTATGAATGTGTATTAAAAGAAACAAAAAGAATATAGCTAAAAATAAAAAAAAAATATCTCGGATCTCATCTCACCTCATTTTTCTCTGTTTAAATTAATGGTTTACTTAAAATTTTCCAGCATCATTTTAATCATTTTCGTTACTTCGTTTTATATGAATTTTTTCTTCATATGAATTTCTCAAACGTTTGTTATATTGAAAGCAAGGATACAGATATAATTTCTGAAGCGTACGAGTAAATGTTCTAAAGTGAAAAATATTCTTGTGGAAAGGTCAATGATTATTGTCGCATTGTATCTTTTCTTTTTTACAGTGTCATGCCAGGAAAGGCCTATACTTATGCCACAAGAAAGCGAGATTATTAAGCATGCTGGGTCTTCTATAAATTTTATATGCACTGGTTCTAGGAAGATCTTTTTTTTCTATCCTACGAACTATGGGTCAGACGAAGAAACATCCGAACAGGTTTTCTTCTCTTATAATTTATTATTATTTCTTTTGAAATACAATCAAAATGCATCCATTTGAACTTTTTAAATTTAGTGAAAGTTTTCGTATAAAGTCGAGCACTTATGTTCAATAGATCATATCTTCGGAAATACGAGTAAACGAAACCTATAAAGATTATGAGTACATATACAATTTTCGTCGATCCAAGGCTGTGCCTGGTGACACAGGATGGTATGGTTGTTCCTATCGCAACATAACAATCACTCGAAAGGAATACGATAATCCTGAAATTAGCTGGGCTTATGTTTATGTGGATTGTAAGTAAATATTCAGCAGATTTATTAGATAGATATTGATAATTCGCTTTTGAATTATTCTTATTACCACATGGATTATATTTTAGCACCTGACAGTTCTTTCGTCGAAAATGTAGTCAAAACTATAAAAGGAATAACTGGTAATATGGCTTTAATACCATGTCGACCAACTTTGCCAAGTTTGCAAGTTATTTTGATCGATCAGTTCGACGAAGTAAGAATTACTCTTTTGTTTTTCTTTCATCGATAAGTTAAATTTCGAAAGAGAAAATTTCGATTGAGAAAATTACAATTGCATAACCGATTACTTTCTTATTTCTTAATCACAGGTGGTCGAAATAAGCGAGAATATCTCGTATGATCCGAGATTTGGATATACGATAGATCATCTTAGTTTACACGACAACGGCCTTTTTAGATGCTCCATTACAAGGAACAATGAAACATACGAGGTCAATTATCATTTGGATGTGTTTTGTAAGTATCTAGACACATTACGTTATCATCGTATATAATATTAATTCGATTTGTCTAATTTCTTTAATTTTTTTAATTTTATCATATAATCAAACGATCATCGTCGAATGTCATCAATAATTCTTACTTTTTATTTTATTATATTATTAACTTCTGAGAAATTTTACATATAAAACTGTGCAACTGATAAATAAAAAAAAATATATATATATATTACATATTGTATATTAAAAACTAAATTGGGTTTTCGCAATAGCTAAACAAGACTTGAGTGAACCAAAAATTATCAAAGATACTTTGCGACATGTGGTCCGAGGCCAAACTCTGCGTGTTAATTGTACGATAGACTTGAAAGAGCGTTCCATTCCATTTCAATTTAATTGGAGAACACCGGTAGAGGTAAGTTTATCAGGTTTATTATTCTTTATTATAAAGAGAAATAAATAGAATTCGATGTTAAAGTTTTCGTTATTTTAGAGTCAACGAATAAGCACACATTTACATCCCATAAAAACAAAATTGAATTTAATGCATGTGACCAGTGAATTGATCATACAAAACGTGACGGAAGAGGATGAGGGAGAGTATGAATGTATCATTATAGTTAATGGAGGTACTAATAGTGCGAAGATGAATCTAACGATACATGGTAAATTTTTCTTTTTCTTTTTTTTTTTTTGATTTTATTAAAACGAAAATTAAATAATCTTAAATCGATGATATAACTTGCAGATCCGAACAAAAAGTATATCAATTTAACGTCACAAGATCCAAATAGGCGTAATGTGAGAAAAAATTACAGTAACGTAATGTGGGTCGTTTACTATGATGCCTATCCTGAAGCTCACTTAAGATGGTACGTCATCTGTTTTCTATATTTTCTTCAACATCGATATAACTCGTAACGTTATATTTTCGCGAAAAAGGTTTGATCATAACGGCCATGAGATCATGGATGATTGGTCGAATCCAGAGATAACTAAATACGCTATCAACAAAACTCCAACGAAAACGATTTTAAGAATCAATCGATTGGAAATCGAGGATACGGGAATCTATACGCTTGAGGCTACCAACGATTACACAAATAAGTCTCTTAATTTTACGTTGTCCGTATTAGGTAATTAAAATGATGTAAATTCCCATGGTTTTTAGTATCTTTTCTTGTTATTATTTTTTTAATTATTTTTTTATTTTAGCCAAGCCGACGCTACTATTCAAAGAGATAGAATCATATTATTCGCCTGGTCAAATCGTTGAGATCCATTGTTACGTAATAGCTTTTCCAGAGCCAGAAATTTCTTGGAGTTTCTTACAATGTCCGAATTATCCGTCCCGATGGAACTCGAGTCTAATCGAATTAACGGTAATTAACATAACACGCCTGACGATCGTATACAATGTAGATGTCATTTTTTTGAATGATATTCTTTTTTATTCTTTTTGATTAAATAACGAAAAATAATTGAAAGAATTTTATTACTATTGTTCACGTAGCATATTACGGAGATACAACAAAAATTATTCCTTTCAAAAGCAACAATGGAAATCGAAGCGTCCGGTTTCATTAATTGTACAGCCTGCAACTCGGAGGGCTGCGATTCAACGATCACTAATATTATTGTATCTGGTAAGTAAATTATTTTACATATTTTTTAATCAATGACAACGATTAACGTAACCTTAGTTAAGTTAAGATGATTAATTTATATTAATAATGATATTAAAGATGGTAACGGAGGGTTCAGTATAATGGATCCAAAAGAACCAATTGTCGAAGGTGATGACATCGAAATCATTTGTGCAGCTTCTATTTATAATTATACGGAAAACATTCAATGGCAGGATAATAACGACAAGTCAATTTTAGAAGATGGTAAAAACAAAACATAACGGATATTATTGCACGAAATATAGTTTGTAGCTTACTCAACAATATTTCTAATTAATAATTATGTACATACAATCTATATATTCAAATTTTTCAGAGAGAATACAAGTCATTCTTAAAACAACTCCGTTCACTTATCGTGCGATATTGCAAGTAAAAAAAGTAAATATGAATGACGCGATGATTTATAATTGTATTGGAGAAACTAAGGATGGAAATAAGGAAAATTTGGAATATAATTTGGTGGTTTACAGTAATTATCATTAGTGATCATGAAAGAAATTAATAAAGAAAATTAATTCGTTGATGCAACAATTTTTTTATTTTCAGGGCAGAAAAAGCCGTCGTTTACAAATGTTAACTTGAATGAAACTGATTTGATCGTTGATTTCGGTACAGAAAATCATAAGCTTATTATTTTAAAATGTTTTGTAGATGCTATGCCTAAAGCAAAAGTTACATGGTATAAGGTAAACTATATTCGTTCGTTAGATATTATATAATACATGTGTATATGTATGTATATATATATATATGTATCATTTTTAGGATAACGTAAAATTAAAAAATAACGAACAATACGAATTAAAGTATGATGATCAAGAACTTCACATAAAATACGTATTTGAGCACGATAGTGGAAAATATTCTTGTAAAGCTGAAAATCGTTTGGGAAGAGAAGAGGCTTATCAAAATATAACGATAAAGGGTATGCTATTGATTTGTTTGAATAAATATAAAAAAAAATCGTTTGATCTCTTATTTTTATCAATATAATTGTTTTTTTTTTGTGCATGTACTTTTTTCCAGGAAAAGAGTTACCTAAGGGATTGATAATCTTGATCGTCATTTTGTTCATCGTAGTTGTGATCTTGATAGTTTACTTTACGATTAAAGTTCGTCGTGAAAAGGTAAACGATAATGTTAAAATGAGAAAACGAGTTGTATAAGAATAATTAAAAAATAATTTTTTTTATTCCGATAATTGCACAGATAATGAGAAAGGAGCTATTAGAAACTGGTTTAATGCATTTCGAAGAAGGTGCTCTGGAATGTTTAAATCCTGAGTTGACGGTAGACGATCAAGCGGAATTACTTCCTTACGATAAAAAATGGGAATTTCCAAGAGAAAGATTGAAGCTTGGTAAATGAATATGTCAAGAATAGTTTAAGGATCGTATGTTTTTATGATAATCGTTTCACCGTGCTGGCCCATAAATTTGTTTGTAATAATGGCGCGGTCCAAATGTTTATAATATAAATAGAATTTTTACGAACCTGTATATTATTTTAGAATCACTGTATATTATTTTAAAGATAGCAGTTACTTTGGTATATACTATACGCGAACTCGCAAGAACATTCTTAGTAGTAATCATTTATTATATAGAACAACATAGCGCGATCCAATATTGGACGGTTAAATTCATAGATTCGTAGATTAAAAAACGTTAACATTAACTAATGCTTGTGTAACAATAATTTAGGAAAACAATTGGGTAGTGGAGCGTTTGGGGTAGTTATGAAAGCCGAAGCTCAAGGAATTTACGAAGACGAAGCTATAACGACAGTTGCTGTAAAAATGGTACGACGTACAACCGATCCAACTTACGTTCGAGCACTTGCAAGCGAATTGAAGATCATGGTACATCTTGGTAAACATTTGAACGTTGTCAATCTTTTGGGTGCTTGTACGAAAAATATTTCGAAACGTACGTGTTATTGATATCTTTCGTTTTATATGAGGAAGTAATTGAAATTGAAACGATATATCCAATTTGGTTCATTGTTTGTTCTAGGCGAATTATTGGTCATCGTTGAGTACTGTCGGTTTGGTAATTTGCACAATTATTTGTTGAGACATAGAACGGACTTTATCAATCAAATCGATCCTGCTACTGGTAAATTTGATCCTACGATAGGTATCGATCTCCTCACAAGAACGGCCAGTATAAGCAGCAATAATAGGTTTGTTTGTATCTGATATGTTTTCTTTTCTTATTCCCAAGATGATACTATTTTTCTAACATATGTTTTATGTCTTGATGTGTATTATATTAATTACATTTATTTACACTGTCATTTATTAAGTTACGATCATTCATTTAATGATAAAAGATCATACGTTAAAACTTATAACTAATATTTTTGCAAATAGTCTAAACTTGCCGTTGAATCATAAACAATATTTCATTTCGATTGGTTTTTATATTAATAATGATTATTTATTCTTCTAATTTTCCCAAAATTGAGATTTAGATAAAAAAACAATACCTTATTTCATCAAAACTCTTAGACCCATTTTCCAAATAAAATTACAAATATACAAGAATTGCACGTTTAATAATACACATAGAATACTTTAAGTGTTATTAGTATCATTAATCTTCTAACGAATGTTATAGTAATAATTGTTAATCTCTTAACTAATAACTCTTATTATAAATTACATAATGATAATTGTTATTCAGTATAATAATAATAATCTTTCGCTTTAATCGTTAATACCAACAATAACACGAGAATGATGAAGATGCATGCAAGGGGCTGCGGTTTAACGACTCTTCTTTTTTTCTTCTGCCCGTGCGATAGGATAAAATATGCGGCATTATCCTTTTCTCGCAGTATCAGTGCGAATTCCGGCACCGAGATGGTACAGTATTATGCTCATAATACCACGGACTCTCAAGGTGTGAGTATGTCCCCGGATGGCTGTATACTTAGCAATAACTCGTCTCAGCCTGGTTGGCGATCCAATTATCGTGGTGATTATAAGGATCATAATCTGAAACCGATTTGTACTCAAGATCTTTTGTCCTGGGCATTTCAAGTGGCTCGTGGTATGGAGTATCTTAGTCAGAGAAGAGTAAGTAGTTCGAACTTGTGTTAATTACAAGTTACAAAAAACGTTGGTACATATGTTACTTATAAAAAAAAAAAAAACAAATATCGAGTTTGTCAATGCACATTAATAGTTTTAAAAATATATATTTCATAATATTTTGTTGTATATTTCCATTTTTCTATAATTTGGATCAAATTGATTATAATTAGTCGAATATAACATTAGGTTCTGCACGGTGATTTGGCAGCAAGAAACATTTTACTTGCTGAGAATAACGTAGTAAAGATCTGTGATTTTGGATTGGCGAAGACTATGTACAAAGACGGTAATTATAAAAAGAAAGGTGATGGACCATTGCCCATAAAATGGATGGCCATCGAATCGATAAGAGATCGAGTGTTTTCAACGCAATCGGATATATGGTCCTTCGGAATAGTTCTATGGGAATTCTTCACCTTGGCTGAGACTCCGTATCCCGGTATGGAAGCTGAGAAACAGTATCAAAAACTTATAGAAGGTTACAGAATGGAACAGCCAGCATATGCCACTCCAGAAGTGTAAGTATATATATATACATACGTTTTATAATATGTTCAAAGTATAATATATATAATGAAATATTTTGTAAATCTTTTCGAATTTAAAAAAAAATTATTTTTCGTTCTAATACTCGTTTTATAGATACAATATAATGTTGCAATGCTGGAAAGCCAAGCCAACTTTGCGTCCAAGTTTCACAGAATTGGTGGACAGCATAGGTGATTTATTAGAGGAAAGTGTAAGAACGGTGAGTCACTGTCGATCGATTTGATCATCAATTATAAATAAGTTTATAATTAATTAAATATTTATCAAGAGAATAATCTAATATAATAAGAATTATTTTTCTTCATTTTTTACAATTTTTAGCACTACATAAGTCTGAATACACCGTATATGGATATGAACACGATGATTTTGGATGGCAAGAACGATTATCTCACAATGATGTCAGCACCTGATCATGCAGCTCTATCATTGCCTATGGGTGATTATGTGAATACTTCTATCTTGGAAAATGCAACCGAGTCAGCATATTTGTGTATGAGTCCAACGAATCACGGAGACGAGTCGGGTATCTTTAGTCCCAGGCCGAATTCAGAAAAATCTCGTTTCGAATTTCCTTTGGTGACGTCTGATTCCGAGGATGCAGTTGAATTATCACCGATGTTGAAAAACGTAGAGGATCCTTATTTGAAACCGATAAATGTGCATGAACGCAGAGCAGAATTTTCTCGGCAACGGCAAGTCGCGAGTGCTCAATCGATCGATCGAATCAACGAAAGAGATTCTGGTTATTGTAACACTCCACGAAATCTTCATTTAATAGATCTGAATGAGAAATCAAGGGAAAAGGATCAAGAAGAGGAGGAAGAAGAACAGGATGAAGATCGGACGGACTCCATTCTGAAAAAAAAAGAATACACTCCGTCCATCATAAGAACCCAAGACAATTATGTGAACATGCCTAAACAGAAGAATGATTTAAAAAGGGATATGCCTGATGGCTTTAGTAATCCCAGCTACGTCATGATGGGGAATGAACTCAATCAGTCGATAGCGTGAATTAGAATTGATCTCGTTGTTGGAAGATTTATTAAAGTGAACAATTGACAGTGAAAGTTTGATTAGTTCAAGGACAACCGAGGCATGTTAATTTTATTAGAAAGTCGATTACGAGAATGCAAATTTATGTTGCATCATACCATCGTGTTGTTACTTATATTTTTTTTTATACACTTTCCATGAACATTTCTATTGAATTATGCGTTTCAAGAAATTCTAAGAAACGTTTTTAATATAGGATAGGAATTAGATTTTAATGATCATTTCATCGTACGTGTCATTGTCATTAAAGTTTTATCGTGCCCGCGTTTAAGTACAAAAATTCAATGTTCCTAAGGTACGTGCACGAAATCTTTTTTTTTAATTATTATATCTTCTTACAAAATGATCAATCTTTTTTTTTTAGAAAAATTTTTATATTCACCGCAAAAAAAAAATCGGAACACTGCATTATATCGCACAATTTTTTCATTTTTCTTTTTTTATAAACGAAATAGTTCAAGTCTAAATGATAATATATAAAATTGTGTCCATATATATATATATATATATATATATATATATATATATATATTATTTTATGATTCAACAATATTGCTGATTGATAAAATGTATGTATCTTATGACTAGTGAATATTCTACGCGAGTATAATATGTGTGCTTCTCTAATGAGAAACTGCAATTGACTGTATAACTTAATATATTTACTGCTTATAAGCTGGAAAGATATATTAACACTTTTCGTATGTATAACTTTGGTTGAGAATAATATCTAAAAACATATATCGAAAAACACCGAACTTCGTAACACAAATGATATAGTAGTAGTAGTAGTAGTATTTGTCAGTACTTAATACTCGTAATATGTACAATATTCAGTGTTGCAGAAATGGTGCTATCACATACGTATATGTCACATTTATATATATATGGTAGGAACATATGTATATGTGTGTTATATAACATTATTAATATGTAAGCTGAATAATTCGACCAAAGGACAAATATATAATTAACTAATTATAAAGTCATACTTAATAAGTATAAGATAAATGTGCGTATGTGTGTGTGATGTATGATATGACCATTATATTTTAGTATGTCTATATTAATAAATATAACTTCTAGAAAGAATAAAGATACGACAATTATCGTTGCCTCGAACAAATTTATGTAAATTTTACATCTTATAGAATTTTATAAATGTATTGGAAATAAAAATTTCTTTTTAATATAAGATATAAGCAAATATAAATTAAAAATAAAATAAACATTCACATATTGCGTTAGTCGTTACATCCAAATGTAATTTTATATATACAAATTATAACTTCGGATCTATTTCTTCTGAGATTCTAATAGAATACGGTACGTCGTATATAGTTGCACAATTACGAGAACGTCGGCCTTTTTTAATGATATCGTTGACTAACTTCCTTTTATACTGTATCCATCTAAAAATATTATCGTTCATTGAATATATGTATATATGCAATGGATAAAACTATGTAAATGTAACGATCAATTTTACTTTCTATTTTTGACGAACTCTTTAAACAATTCCTGACTGTTTAAAAATTTCGAATCCATAAATAATCTAACTCTGTGCCAAATGTTTGCGTAATTATGTTTCATTAGCCAATATCGTGGAATAAGGAGACATCGTACAGGAGTTATGGATACGATTCTTCGATTATCCATTTTCTCGCCTAATAAACGAACGTTTCATTATTCAATTACGAATATACGATGATATTACGAACGTAAAGTTTATTTGTCCAACCTATTCCAAAACAGGCACCCCTATAAAATATGCACACTTGCATAAATATCGTGCGAACGTCTTTCGGATAACTTTGTAACAAAACCGATGGTTCTCTCATCAACATTTCCGCAACATCCGTTATCTCATGCCATTCGTTCACCTTTGGTTATTAATATTAATAATTCCATTCATATACTCTTCAATTACATTCCATTCACTTACAACATCTAGAAGCGTGGCTGTCACGATACTCATACGTTCCAGATCAACATGCTTGTAATCTGCTCTTTTGGATAATATAACTTGAGTATAGTCCATCATCGTATCGCTTGACTCTACTTTGGTCCAATCATCGCCCTATGTAATTGGTATACCGTTAATTAAAGAGAAAATTCAAAACAGACACACATTTTCGAGATAAATAATTAAAAAAAAAAGAATTATTGTAATTAATTAAGAATTTCTACCACGTCATTATCGACTTTTGATTCTTTTTGTTTAATTTCATTAGTGTCAATATTTTTCTTATTTTTGTTTAATTTTGATACAGTTTTCGAGTCGTACAATTCGTATTTCATTTCTTGGATAGTAGGTTTCTCTCTAACGAGTATATGTTCTATCATACGACATTCACCTTCCAATAAAAAATGTACATAATTGACCATACCTTTTCCGTCACCTAACAATACCTTGAAAAATGAAGATTTTTTAGATTAGTTAATTCTTAGAAAATATGCAATGATTAGACGAATGTCGGTGATATAATTCTTATATATAATAATACCTCGTTGGCTTGGAAATGTTTCAGCTTGCTCAAAATGCAACACTCTCGTATAGTTTCTTCGTCCCATAATTTAAAGTAATTGAAATTGACCAGAGCGTCTTGCAAAAGGTTCCATTCATTCATTAAATTATCTCGTAATATTTCATTGAAATCTTCGAGACTGATAAGTATCAAATCTACCGGAGCTGAAAAAGAAAAATATAATTAATCGCAGTTAGTAAAATTGTTATGATTCGGATTATTTACTTTTAGTCACTATCGTAGCTGTTCTTGGTATATTATGTAACAATGCAATTTCACCAAATATGTCTCCCGGATGCATAGAACCCATATCAACTTCCATGGTTTCACCTATTAATTAAAAGATTATTATCGATAATGATGACTTTCATGAAAGTTTGATAAAGAAAGAAAAGAATTTAGAAAAAAGTTATACCGGTAATATTATCGGTAACGACTCTCGACAAGTTGACCTCCCCATTAATGATAAAGTAAAGATTCCAAGCCTCGTGACCTTGACGAACGATCACACGATTTCGTGGTAAATACTGATAAAGACATTCAGATGTCAACAATTTTCTATGCTCCTCCGGATATTTTCGAAATATTTGTAATTTTTTGAATAATTCATAAATGTAAGTCTTATCGGATGATGACCTCTCAAATGGATTTATTAGCAAGATAGAACGATCCTTTGATTGGAAAATATTAAAAAAGCAAAAAAAAAAAAACAAAGAAAAGGAAAAAAACAGAAATAAGAAAATATTATTCGAAATAATTATGAGAGTATCATTTTATTTATCTTTTTTTCTTTTTCACAAACCTGCAAGGTCAATACTTTTTTTTCGACTTTCTTCTCAATCAATTTACTAGTCATTTTGATACTAATTGCAACGTCGTCGGTAATTTCTTCAACTATAATTTCTTCGGTCAACCATTCTATAAATTCGAGAACTAATCTCACAATAGCACGAAACATATTACGACCCTTTAATTTGTTGGTCTAATAAGATATTTACAATGTGTTAATAACAATTTTATAAAATTTGCGATCATTTTTTAACTTACCCTGATACGGAATAATGATCTTTTTGATAAAACTGCACTGAACGATTTTCTCAAAGATACTGTCATTAAAACAGACATTCTTTCGAATGTTGTTTAAAATAATACTATTTTGAATATAGTAATATTATTAAAAATATTAATATAAATATATACGTGCGTACATATATCTTTTTAAATGAAAGTTCATTTTGTTATATCAATAAATCGATTTCATCCTGCTTTCTTTGCCCCCATTTAGTATAATAACGTCAACATAGACACTAATCATGATTTCAAAAGACAAACTAAAATGACAAGAAAATATTTTATTGCTTAAAAATTTCATATCACGTTTCACGACAATTATTTAATTGTTTCAAATAAAAATTTGAAAATTCCGCTATATGTGTAATATTTTTTGTCCAATACGCGTTCTAGTTTCTTTCGATCTCTACAGTGATTGGTTGAAACATCCAGATACAACGTAGTTCAATCGAAGATAATACTATATATAAGTGTTTTTCTGCATACGCTGCGTGTGTAGAAGTTACTTCGTGAAGTGACTTTCAGTTTTTACGTAAAGTATTCATTCGTAAATGAAAATATGGTAAAAATATAATATTGCAAATGCTACGTATAAACATAAAGTTATAAAATTTATTAAAATAATTATTAATATTATAAATCCTCGTAAATTCATTGTTACATTGTTCTTAGGTTATGTTAATCATGACAGCTACACTTTTGCATTTTTCTTATTTATTATTGCTAATAAAACAAATATATTCTAATTGATTAAAAATAAAAGAAATTATAAACCATAAAAAATTTCTAATAAAAATATCTATAGAAAGTATATTAGAAAGTATTGATTAAGTGTAATATAAATATTACTTTAACGTATTACAGAGTTTTGGATTACCATCGTTAATACCTAAGCCTGCTGTGGCTGACCAATTTAATCTTAAAGATGATACATATGGTATTCCAAATCCTATGGTTTCTGGGTAAATATTATTTTAATGAAATTTCGTGAAATTTGTTTATTTAATTATTTAATTATATTTGATTTATTTAATTATATTTGATTATACTATACATTTTGATTATATAGGTTAGCAGGAACAAGGCAAAAAATTGGTTATTCACATCCTTTAGAAGCTTCAGAATTAAATGTAATTATAAATTTTTATTATTATATATAATTCATTATAATAATATATAAAATTTTATATTATTATAAGCAATATGTAGATAATATAATTTGATTGCTTTTAGCATAAGAAAAATCAAGAATGTATGAATATGGTCTTATTACGTAATGCTCAAGGATTACATGCTCCATTGCGTCTTGCAATGGAATTAAAAGCAGCTGAGAAAGTTGGTAGACTTCCCTTTTTACCATCATCAAATATTATGAGAGATGTTATTCTTGGTAGAGATGAAGAAATTGGGTAATTTATTATACTTCTCTCACAATCTAACGTTTAAATGGACAATGATTACAATTGAAAATTTTTAATTAGATTTGAGGATATATTAAATACACCTGAATTCCGAGAACAAATGGGACAACCTCACGCCGTAGTAGAAAAAAGTCTTGGAATTCTTTAAGAAGGAGGTACGATTATTAATAGAACGTACTATTTTGTTTATAAGAAATACTTGTGATGCACAATCAAAGTTTAAAAAATAAATATTATGATCTGTATTACTAACGAAATAACAGTTAACTTAAATTAATTTGTCACGATTCAAATGAATGTATTTTTCTTTTATTTTAAATTAATAAAAGTTACTTTTAAATAAATTGATATATTTTAGATTTTCCTTATAATTATATTTGTCTTATTGCAGAGTTGCATCATTCACAGCCATCTGAATTATATTACCAATAATGCAAATAGGAACACTTATACATTCTTAATATTTAGAATTCTTTAAATCATTAAGTTTTTGTTAGATTAATTATATAGACAACGTAGGAAGAAAGTTCACAAGGCTATCAAAAAAGTTAAGATAAGTTTATCAAAGAGATACAGTACATTATTGCTCTATATTGATAAATATGTCAAATTAGTTAACTCATTAAACATTGTAATCTGTATAATCACAAGTCACATTGATTACATTCCATACAGTCTAACCAATTTCGAAAGTACCTACTTTAAACCGATGTTTGATGAAATTTTATTGTATAATTCTTCATTAAAAAAAAAAAAATCATTTCATTTCATGATAATATATTAATTTTGATCAGTTATACATTATTTCAACTGATATGCATTCCTTATACTATTTTTAAATTTCAAATTTTCTATTATATTTCAATGAGAGACATCTTTGTGTAAATTTATACTACATTTATAATATTTATTAAATGGAAATATTCAAAGCATATTTAATTATTTCAAAAGATTATTTGTATCGTGTTTTCCTTTTAACGAGATATATTAAAATCTTTATAATTAAAAGAGAATTTTTATAATAAAAGAAAATTTCAAGAGAATTCGTCCATGTATAAAATCATGAGATTTCGACATTTGGCAACACTGATTCGTTAATATAAAAATACAAAAATTTTTCCCCGCCGTTCTCAAGTCCATTCCTATTTTGAACTGCACGTATGTAAGATCGTTCTTTGTAAAGTGTTACTGATACAATGTGCGACATAAAAGTATTGGATGGTGGTATCTCGACACAATTAGCGTTACACGTGGGTGACAGGATCGATGGTGATCCATTATGGACAGCACGTTTTTTAGCCACAAATCCAGAGGCTATCTATAAAACGCATTTGGATTTTTTAAGAGCCGGTTCCGATATAATAGAAACAAATACTTACCAAGCTTCGATCGAGGGATTCATGAAATACTTGGGAGTTACTAAAGATGAAAGCACCAAATTAATTTACAAAGCTGTTGAATATTCTAAAAGAGCATTGGAAACTTATCTTGAAGAAATAAAAAATAATCCGAACGTACCTAATCCTAAACCATTAATTGCTGGATCCTGTGGACCATATGGTGCTGCATTACATGATGCTTCGGAGTACACTGGTCACTATGGAGCTTATGTATCTTCACAAGTTATGAAAGATTGGCACAGGCCAAGGATCTCAATTTTATTAGATGCTGGTGTAGATTTATTGGCATTAGAAACTATACCTTGTAAAGAAGAAGCTAAAGCATTAATTGAATTATTGAAAGAATTCCCAAATGCGAAGGCATGGTTATCCTTTTCTTGTCAAAATGGTAAAACTTTAGCAGATGGTACAGACTTTCAAGAAATAGCTATGCAATGTTATAAAGAAGCTCAACCTGGTCAATTAATTGGTATTGGTGTTAATTGTATTGCTCCACAATATGTTACCTCTTTATTAAAAGGTATCAATAAAGAAAATTCTACAGATTTTGTACCATTGGTGGTATATCCCAATAGTGGAGAAAAATATACAATAGTAGAAGGATGGAAGAAAGATAAAGAGTACTATCCTTTGCATCAATTTGTTCATGAATGGTTGAATCTTGGAGTAAGATATATTGGTGGATGCTGTAGAACGCAAGCTACAGATATAAAGAAAATACGCACGGAAGTACAAACTTGGCTAAAAATAAAAAATTCTACTGCTTCATCTTCATGAAATTCTTTTTGATTCCTGCATTTCTATAATAAGTTAATAATAAGAGAATATATGCTACAAGCAGGAAATCTGAAAGAGAACATTTTGATAAATTTGATAAATATATAAAAAACTAGATAAATAGATATTTCTCTGTTACTATCATGTGCCTTTAAGACAATAATTCAGCAAATTAGATACTTGTCATAATTGTTGATTTTTTACAGTATATATTGAAACTGTTTTATAAATAACTAAATATGTATGTGTGTATATATATGTGTATAATGTTGATTATTGTATATAATATAAAATTTGTAATATGGCTTCATAGGTTTATCTTTGAATATACAAAACATTTATATAATAATGTACCAAAGAATACATTTAAATATTATATTAATATATCAATTTATAAATATTTGTAAATTTATGCAAAAAAAAAAAGAATTAAAAAGAAAATTTTACTTATACAAAAAATTTTTATTCAATACTGTTATTTTTCATCACCATATTCTTCTTGCTTAGTTATGTCACAGAAACCTTTTTTATTTAATTATCGATTTATTTATTTATCTCCCTCATGTTTTACAATATATATTAATTCATTTCCAAGAGAGTATGCATTATCTGCAATTTTAATTTCTGCAGATTGTTTTTCTACATTAATAATAAACGAAGCATCATTTGGAATTAATGTTTTTCCTTCTAAAATATTGTCAATATTTGGTTTCAAACGAGGTCCCATGTTTGGGTCATTATAACGATATAATTGAACTGAAGCTGGATCTGAGAGAAAGAGAAAGTATATTTGAAAAAGAAGTTATTAATAGAAGACACATTAATTCTATTAAAAATTTTTTTATCAATATTGCAAACCTTTTATATGTTTATGCTCATGTAAAATACGTTTTATTAAATTAGAAACTGTGTCTTTTTCATAAATTTTTAAATTCATTCTAAATAAGCCCACATATTTCTGTGGATTTATAAGAGATAATAAAACTGAAGGCTTTACAACAAAATTTATGTAAGGAGAACCTGGACAGCATTCTTCTTTTGTTTTTTCAGGAGCTTCATCAGTATACTTTATAATAATTTCACTTAGCTAAAATATATAAAATGAATCACATAGATACAATACATAAAAATAAGATATAAAGATAATAAAATTGAGAAATTACTTCTAGAGTGTTTTGAAGATACTTCTTATTTCTTTCAAGAACATCATACTCATTGAAATCAAATGTTAAATTGAGAGCACTTATGCCAGCTGATTCTACCTTTTCCCTTGAAGCTTGCACGAATGGCATTACTCTTTTCATATATTTTTTTAATTCAGTTATATTTCCTAATTCTGTAGCAATTGCTTTATTTTCTGGCAATTTGTTTCCATTTTTCTGTAGAGATATTAAAATTACATATAAAGTTTTTGAATAAATTATGAATGAATATTTCAGTTACTTACCATATACATTTCTTTCATAGTTTCGAGTACAATACTTTGCCAAGGAGGATAAGTTTTGGCTACCCAAATAATTCCTTGATTAGGCTTTTCTGGAGGTATAGCATTTGCACCTTTTGAAACTTTCTTTGGTATTAGATAATTCTTTAAAAGAATTCTAAATGAATGGGCAGCATCCATTAAATACTGTGAAGATTTTATAAGAACTAAATCAACATTACCGGCTGTCGGCCATCGACTGTCTAGTATGCTACCTTCCTAATATAGAATAAAATTGTTTTTTTATATTAATAAAATAAAATATGGATAGATATCATTTATATTTTTACGTCATAATCTTGATAATGCTTACTTTACCAATAAGAGTCCATACATGCTCTGATACATGAGGACATATTGGAGATAACATAATAATTTGCAGTTCTATATACTTAATAATAAGATTCCAATTAATACCATCTAATATACTCAATTGTAAGTACTTATCTCTGGCAGCTTGTAGTTCAAAAAAGCCAGTTCTCAATGCTTCCTTATAAAGCATTTTTGAATAATTCTCATTTGTTTCTTGTATCTTTAGACTCATTTCACTATTAACAAATAGCTATATTATATTTTATCTATGTGAATGTATTAATCAAAATTCAAAATATACCTTTCAAAGACTTTATCATTGAATGTATTTGGTTGATCATGTCTGTACAGATTTTTTGAAGCCATTACTTCCTTGACCCATTCAATAAATGTGTACAGTCTGAGTATTCCTGCATCAGCTGTACTCTCTACAAAATTAGCATCTTCCACTGAATCTCCAGAATCAGCCAAACATAATCTCATCCCATCCGCTGAATACTTTTCAACAGCTTCTGCAAGTGTTAGGAAATTTCCTTCTGATTTTGACATCTAAAAAATATAATCATTGTTGATTTGTATATTCGATAAAAAAATTTCATTTTACTAAAAATTTGTATTACCTTCGATGAATTTAATAGTAAATGACCGTTTGCTCGTATTCCTTGAGGCCATAATTCTGGTTGTTTAGGCCATATTGCAGTGTGATTGTAAAGAAAGAAAGTAAGGTGATTTTGTACTAAATCTTTTCCTGAAACTCTTAGATCAACAGGATACCAAAAATGAAATTCTCTTCGCATTCGATCTAATGCTTCTTTTTTAATACTCGTTTTAGGTAATTCTGCATCATTAAAGAAAATATAATCCCAGACTTCTGATGTCATTTGACTAGCCCTAAATATAATTACTTATGTAAAATAAGAAATAATTTAATATTGATGTAAATAAATATAAACTACGATGTATACTTTATCCCGAGCACATTTGGCTTTTCTCCTTTGAATGTTTCCCCTTGTAATAAATGAGCTACTGTATAATATGCCATATAAATAGTCGAATCAGAGAGAGATTCTATTAACCAATTTTCGTCCCATGGTAATTTCGTTCCTAAAATGTTTGACACATAATTAAGATTTTTCTTAATTATGAATCCAGATTTTACTTACCAAGACCATAAGTCCTAGAACATGCATATTCATGAAGCCAATCTAAACAAGCAATAAAATTTTTTCTAACTTCATCATGAAAAGCATTTAGATTTTTCAGAGCTTCCATTGTTTCATTTTTCCAAGTTTCTTCGCCATAATCTAAATACCATTGATCGCATAAAGCGACTACACATTCGTCGTTTGATCTCGAAGTAATCGTTTTTTCAGGTTCATAATAAATGACAGCACTACCATCATTAACTAATATTTGCTGAATCTGTTTTTTAACATCCTGGATTTTCTTTCCCTTATATTCACCAACTAACAATATGCCATCATAAAAACCTTTGAGATATACCATTTCCTTAGCTTCCAATAATTTAACTTTATCATTTTGAGACTGTATTTTTAATTTATCATATAGAGTCACTGCAGATAAATTGCCAAATTCTGGGATTTCGAGAATCGGTATCTAGTGATCAGAAATGCAAGTATTTATATTACATCTTATTTAAATTAAACAAAAGTGTTTAACTTACAGGATCATAAGGCAGCACCATTTCATCCTTGATTCCATATTTTTCTCTGAATGGTT
Source organism: Vespula pensylvanica (assembly GCF_014466175.1). Classification (NCBI taxonomy): domain Eukaryota; kingdom Metazoa; phylum Arthropoda; class Insecta; order Hymenoptera; family Vespidae; genus Vespula; species Vespula pensylvanica. Next base: position 6,573,000 of record NC_057687.1, on the reverse strand, counting down.
GTTTTTTTTTTAAATCTACTAAAGCAGCATAATCGTCCGGAGAATCGCTAGGCACTGAAGTTACTATTCCTGTTCCTTTATCTTCTTTGATTGTTAACATAGGTAATGTATAGATTACTTTATGAAATGTAAGAGGTGCTTCTACTGCTACTCCTAAGATATCCTATTAATATAAGTAATAACAATGTAAATAAAAATGTTATAATATATTTTTAAAATGTTTTTTACAGAAGTTACCTGTCCTGTTAGTTTTAGGAGAACTTGTATTTTTCCTTCTTCCTCAAAAAAGCCTTGATAAGCCATATTTCGAGCTGCTCTTTCAGTCGATATAAACACTTCACCATTCTTTAAATTATATGCAATGTAATTTATATCCGGATGTGCCCAACAATTGGTTTGACCATACATAGTTTCTGGTCTTAAAGTTGCTGCTACAAGATAAACTGGTTTTCCAGAAAGTGATCTGCGATAAAACATGCAAATAATATTTTCGTTTTAATAATAATAATAATAATAATAATAATAATAATAATAATAATAATAATAATAAAATTTTTTACTTGAGAGATTTTGGATAAGGTTCTTGTATTTTTAATTTTATCAATGTATATTCTTGTGGTCCAACACCTTCACCAGAAGATCTATCATGGTCCATGCATGGTTGACCATCTTTTGGCGAATAAATTGTATATCTTTTCCCATATTTTATTTTATTTCTACGTTTTAAATGTTCAAATTGCCATTTCACAAATGAGTCAAAAAAGGGATTAGCATCAGTAGTAATAAATGTGCGACGCCAATCAACCTAAAAGTAATATAATTTAAAAAAGCATATTATAATCAAAATATATCTTGTATATTATGAATATTACGTTTTTCAACATACATGTAATCCAATTGATTTCAGATCTTCGACGGCGTGAGGTGGAAAATAATCTAACCAATATGCAGCATTTGCAAATTTTTTTATTTCTTCATGATCTAATCCAAGAGACTGCATAATTTGCCACTGATATTTTGCGATTCCAGCTTTGGCAACTGCTTTACTCTAAAAATATCGTAAATATTTTATATGATTATTAACTTATATAATATGTTGTATCAATAGTAGAAATTTCTTACTTTTTTCCCTTTGCTTTTATCTTTCATAACTACATCATCTACTTTTTCTTCAATTACAATATTTTCTTCAGGAAATTGTGGTGGATAGCCATATAATTCTATTTCTCTTTTTAATTTATCGGCACAAGCTTTAATAGGCATACCGGTACAGTGAAAGCCAAATGGAAAAAGAACCTTTTTTCCTAACAAACGATTAAAACGTACTGCAAACTAAAAGATATGAAAATATTATATTAATATTACAAGTTATAGTATAAGAATATTAAAATTAAATTACCAAATAATAAATAAGGAAATCTTACCTCACATTTTGATAAAGAAAATGTATGTCCCAAATGAAGGCGTCCATTCATATAAGGAAATGGAAAAGTTGCCAAAAATTTATCATTTGACGTACTTGTAGATTCTAATGGTGCATCTTCTTCGTAAACTTTTGCAGCATACCATTTTGCTTGTACTTCCTTTTCAATTTTTTGAAGATATTCGACCTTAAAGGTACCTTTTCTTTCTGTTGCTGTTTGCTATAGAATATCATAAGCTTTTTAAAAATATTCTAAAGCTATTATATCAATTATAAATTTTTCATAAATACATAATAATCTAGATAAAAGACGATTTAAAAATTAAACGAATTTAAAATTACTTTTGACAATAAAGTGTTATTAGTCATGTTTTTTAATTTTATTGCACTTAGCAATTTTTATTTTGAATATGCGATTCAATTTAGATGTATTATTATAAAACTACATAGATTATAACTTAATAACACGATAATTTCTTTATTTAATATGCATAAATGTGTTACATCTGGTAGTGTACCGGCATTGAGGTTAATTCGCATTCTTACCTATATTATACGTATATAAGCGATAAAGATAAAATAAATATAATACCTTAATAGTAAGCGGGGCTACCATTTTGATTGTGAATCTTAATAATAATTATTTATATCGTAAATTAAATATCCGATTACACTGCTGACTTGCATCGAGCACGTGGGTATAAGTATTATACTAAGCAATAACCAATCACCTTCCTTCCACATTATTTTGCATTAATGTCATACTATATTTCATCATATACTTCTTTTGCGACATAAAACCGCTAAAGCTAATGTTACGCAAATGATAAAATTAATTGATAATATATATAACATTTACACTCATTGAGCTTTTTAATATTTTAATATTTTTTTAAATAATGGAAGAAAAAAATGAAATAAAACATATTACATCATATTAAAGCAACTGTTATTTTATTATTATAAATTGGCATAAAAAGTGATTTTATATATTTGACATATACGAAAAATACAAATATGCTTTTTTTATTTTTTAATATCATCGTTTATTACATACGTGTAAGCGGTTTAATACCAAGTATGGAAAAACATTGTTCCATTATAATAGCAGTAGCTTCTGTCAATAATAAGCGACCCATATTTACTTGAATTATTTCACCAGCTTGATTCTTTTCGACACAATAACAATTATCGTAAAATTCAGTAAATACAGTACAAATATCATAGCAATATTCACAAAGTTGATGTATATGGAGATCCTTAGTTATTCTAAGTAATACATCAGGAAACTTTAGCAATACCTTAGCTAATTTCCATTCCTTTTCATGCTCTAGAGATACTGGAATCTCCTCTGCAGTTTTCTTTAACTGTGCTGAAGAAATATTAGCATTTCTAGCAATGGAATGAATTCTAGTAAGCGCATAAAGTAAATATACTGCAGTATTTCCTCTATCATCTAACATTTTGTCAAATGAAAATACATATTCATGATTTCTATTGTGGGATAAATCTGCATATTTAATGCAACTGTAAGCAATGGATTCTTGAGCTGCTTTAAGTTCCTCTTCTGTAAGTTCTTTGTCACGCCCCTTTTCTTTAAGTTTTTGTAGTGATCTATTTACACCTTTTAGGAAAATAAATGATTGCATTTTAATATCTTTGCAAAAAATTGTTAGAAACGAATTATTATGTTCATACGAAAGGATGTACTTATAAATTACCTTCATCTAATAAATCTGATAACTTAACAGTATCTCCAGATCGTGTTTTAAATTTCTTTTTGTCTTCTCCAAGAACTAGACCAAATCCAACATGATCTACTCTAACATTTGATGGAAGAATACCTACTCTCTTTGCGCATTTAAATAATGTTTGAAAATGTACAGATTGACCGGAATCTGTTACATATATTATCTGAAAAATTATGTAGTTTATGCGTTTATATACTTTTTGCAACAGATATACTAGTTCATTATAATCTAAAATATACCCAATCTGCTTTTTCATCATGAACACGTTGTTTGATGCAAGCCATGTCTGATGTATCATAAGTGAAACCACCATCCGATTTTATGATTGTGAGGGGTATACCACTATGATCTTCTCCCCATAATATCTTACGACCCATGTCTTCCTCTAAAAAGTTTTGGGATTCTAATTCCTTTACTAATACTTCCATTTTCTTTTGGTAAAATGATTCTCCTCTCTCTATGATCTTGATATCAAGTCGAGCATACAAGTTTTCAAATTCTGTGACAAAGACAATTGTAATAACATCATTAATCATTATTAAACATGTATTTAATAATAGTTACCTTTTCTAGATACATCACAAATTAACTGCCAAGCTTTAATTATGTCAGGATCAAAGGATTGTAATTTAACGACACAATTGTATGCACGTTTTTTAAATTCTTCATCCTCATCAAACCTTGTTTTTGATTCTTTGTAAAAATTCTATAGTAATACAAATAAAAATAATAAATGTTACTACAAAGAAGCAATTTTAAAATAATAAGAAAGACTCCATATATCTTATAAAAATAAAATACCTGAAGGTCAGCAATTGGTGGAGATACAGTTAAATAATCTGGAAATTTGTCCTGTAGATGAGCTATTAACATACCGAATTGTGTTCCCCAATCACCTACATGATTTATTCTCAAAACATTATGACCTAGATACTCTAATAATCTACAAATACTATCACCAATAATTGTAGATCTTAAATGACCAACATGCATTTCTTTAGCAATATTAGGACTTGAAAAATCTACAATTATTTTTTTCTTATCCACATGTGGGGGAAATACTGCTCCTATCTTTAAAAATGTCTTCAACACTTGTTGACCAAATTCACGTTTTAAAAATACATTTATATAACCTGGATTAGCAATTTCTAATTTTTCAATAAGTGGAGATGACTCCACTTTCGATAAAATATTAGTTGCAACTTCTCTTGGATTTGTTTTCATACCTGCAATATTTGCAATTTAATAATACATTAATATCAAAAAGTTCTATTGATTTCAAATACTTACCACTTGTATTTAATAATTTAACAATCTGCATAGAACTGCTAAATTCATAATCTCCAAATTTAGCATTAGGTGCTACTGCAATAGCTATTGGTGGATCTACTAAGTTTGGATAAGCGGCAGCAGTAGCATCTTGAAATAAATTAAATAAAGTTTCACATATACTAATGAAATTACTAACAGAAGTATCAGTAGACATTGTTTGAGTTTGTGGATTAGATCGCCTTGTTTCAATAGTCTACAAATATTAAGATAAGTTATGATTTAAATATAAAAAATATATAAAATAACAAAATTATAAAATATACCTTTTTAAGTATGTTAATTCTGTATTTTAATTTGAGATTTTCTTGCTGCAAATTTGTATAATCTTCTTTTGAAATATCACATTTTTGAACATTTTGGTTTGCTATATTTTCACGCAAATATTCGATTTCCTTTTTCAAAATTTCTATTTGCTCTTCCTAAAAAAGGTATGCTTATGAAAAAAATGTTAACCTCAAACCTTTTCGAGAGAAATCAAAGTCTATATTTTATGAAGAAATCGATAAAAGAAATTACCGCTTCAGTTGCTCTTTTATTAAAGACATCTATATTTAAGACAGACATTGTATTTAATAGATTTGAATACTTCAATAATTAACTACACCACGTGGATAACGTGAAATACGTAGACACGTCGTGTCCAGATTCAAGGTTATTCTTTTTAAGGTACATTTATTCGACTACAAATGCGATAAAAATGATATTTGTATAAAACCCAAATTTATTAGAAATTTTTATCTAATAATTCCATTATTCTAAACTATAAAATTAAAAGTAAGAGATTAATAATTTATGTACATTATTGTAATTTATAGCAAATACAGAATATTTATACTATTTGTATTTATAGTTTGATTTGTTGATAATGAAATTTTAATTGATAATTAATAATTTTTTCAAAATGTATCAGTTATAAAATTACTTTTATTGCAACAAATTATTTATCTTCGTACATATTGATCAAAATTGAGCGCAAATATTAACAAATAAAAATAATGATATTTTACATTGAAACGATTATATATTTTTAACAGATATTATACTGTTACTAAATATATATACAGATACTATACTGTTGACTAAATCTAATTAAAATTCTAATCAAATTTCCATTACCTATAACGGTTACGGATAACCAAAAAATAATTCTCGTCAGCGATAATGGTTGTTCCTAATCGAAAACAATTTCCGTTATCAATAGTGGTTATTCATAACCAAATATAATTTCCATCATCTATAATAATTATCAGTAACCATAAAAATTATAGTCATTTTTAATGATTTCGTTTTTCGAAAAATTTCTGCATAATTTAATGATGCCTGACTTTCATTTAAATAAAAATTAGTTTTTTCCTCAATGATCTTTTTCGATAGTATTTAAAAAATGATTGTTATTTTTAATATCTAATTTAATGCATCATATCAGAAAATAAAAGAAATTTTTTAAAGAGGTGGTATAAAGCATGATTGCAATTTATTTTTTATAATTAATATAGAAATTTTTGAATATTACGCCATAGAGGTCTCTGTATTGCATGTATCATCGATAACGGCGCGAAAACGACCACATATGAAGTTCAATCTAATTGATTAAAGATTAATCTCGAGGACAGAATATGAAACTTCGTATAATAAATAATTTCTACTAAATGTTTAAATAATCAGCCAATTGTTCGTATTATTTTGTGCTTGAAAACGAATGTTCTTTCTTCTCTTTGAAAACATCATACAAAAATAATTAATATAAATTTCATTGTGTTCCGAATGAAAATTTGTGAAATGGCCAACTTCAGTTTTTTGCACGATTCGAAATTTCAATAAATGCATAAATACATACATATAAGTATGTGGCAAGGATGATCAAGGTTATCTGAATCTAGAGAATACTTAAAAATTAATGACTTAACAAATGTCAAATTTTGTTTATGATGAGACATCAAGATATCACAAATGACAATGATACTGAGACTGATACTGCCGAGGAAGACGACATTACAGAAACCGAGGAAACTACCACAACAGGGAAAGATACTCCTCCAGATTTAACATTGTCGTTTTCAAAATTATCTTACAAACGACTTCCAAAGAATTGTGTGAAGTTTTCTTTTTTGAGTCTCAACAGTGTTACCTTTGTAAGTTTCGATAAAATAATCCTTTGGAAAGAAAAAAAAAAAAAAAAAAAAAAACAATTATAAATATTAATATGAATTTCTTTTTAAAGCTTGCTGGTATAAGCGCTGTAATCATTTCAATTTGGATGTTGGCCGATAATAAAATGATGTCTAGATTAATTGGACAACGTATATATATAACGACATTGCTCATAATAGGAATATTTGCTTCTCTTCTAGCAATTATCGGCATATTTGGTTTTCTTAAAAGAAAACAAAATTTCTTGATAATCGTATGTTAATCTGATAATTGATTAAAATGAAAAAAATCTTAACGAAATATTCATAGAAAATTGTAATTCTTGTATTACAGTATATAATGTTCCATGCGTTATTTCTTTTTATGATCTTCGTCTGCTCCATTTTAAGTTTCTCTTTATTTGATAAACTTACGAAAAGTATTCACCAGGATATGACTAATTCGATTGAAAATTATCGTTATTTGGATTGGGTAGCGGAAGCTTGGGATAATACACACAGATATGTTAGTTTGATATTAATTTAAGATTGAAATAAATATATAATAAATAATTAATTAAGAATAAATAATTAATAAAAATTTATAATAATAAATAATTCAGAAAAATAATTTATCCTAGTTGAAATGCTGTGGAATTCGATCGCACGATGATTGGGAAAAACATGGTATGCTTATACCACAGAGTTGTTGTTCAACTACTGTCGACAAAGTATGATTTATCTACAACAAATATATTAGTATTAATATTAATGAATAACACATGTTTGGAACTTACATTTTCTGTGATTTATCATTAACTTCTCTAAAATTCAACAAAAATTTTTGTAATTTTTTCAGTGTCTGAACATGACCGCTGAAGTAGTGTACGAGTCTGGCTGTTTAAATGGCGCCGTTGATTTTCTCAAATCGTCGGTCCATACGGTTTCTATATCGGTCCTTCTCGTCTCACTAGCTCTAGTACGTAATACGTTATCAGGATAAATATTTGTTCATTTGATGTCCTCATATTTCAATTTTTCAGTTCGCAAATTTATTCTTCGCTCTCGCTGCTCGCAAGAAATTCAAGATGTACCCTTTGAACGAGTAATGATTGTATGTAATTACATATCATATTACCTAAGGTGAATATCTATTAGAATCTGTGATCAGAAGTGAATGACAAGTCGGCGATGAAACGTTTTTTTCCCTTTTTATTATCATATATAGATCATATATTTTCTGAAAACACTTAATATATTGTACTTAAGATAGTAATATTGTGTGTGTAAGTTATTGGACATGCTGGTAGGGTCATGACATTCCTTCCTGCCTCGGGGCAGTATATGTATATTTCGAGTTACGAATTTGTTGTGTTTCTCTTTATTTTTCTTTTTCTTTCTTCGTTTTTCTACCGCGATAATTTGTTATTCATATCGAAGGGGAAAATCTGGATGATTCTGGATCGGGAATGGAGAAGAAAAAATACATTTATAAAAATTATTTATATATGTATATATACACACATACATACATGTGTATATATATATGTGTATGTATATTTATCATTCGTTTTTGTCCTCCTATGATAAAGGGACGAGAATTTGTTAGCATAGTTATTTCTCTTTTTTATTTATTTCTTTCTCTTTTCTTTTCTTTCCTTTTCTTTTTACGTTTAGGATAAGTGTTGGGGAGAAAAGGTAGGCAGTTTGATAAAAATGGAGCACACGGCGGTTATCGTACACGATCGATCGTTCCGCGACATCGTCCACTCTATTACGATACGAAATATTGACATCTTTCTCGCTTTTACACCTCTCACTTTTAACTCCTCGCTCGGAATTACAAACGCGTTATACAACAACGGCGAATTTAAATTATCGCGAAACGTACAACAGGGGCTTTCCGATTATATTAATTAATTAATTAATTTAATAATTATTTATTTATTTATTTTATCGCCGGTGTTCCATGCGCGAGGTACGGCGTCATTTATTTATTTATTTATTTATTTTTTATTCATTTTCCTTAGACTCCTCTTTTCTTTTTTCTTTTATTTCCTTTTTTTTTTAACTCTTATTTTTTCAGTTTGTAGTGAAGGACAGAGGGCTTGGGCGCAGTTTCAGGCAGATTCCATCCAATTACAGATATATTATATCATAGCAAACATCGTGACTATTTACAATAAATACAGTCGATTAGATTATATAAATAAAATATATCGTATCGTTAGTTTAGGTTTACAGCAACACGTGACAGTAAACAATTAGATCAGCGGCAAAGTAGCGTTTAATCTACCTAGGGTAGTGGTCGTAGTAGCTGCAGCGTGGCTGACTTGTGCTTTCGTTCGCTTCTTAATATATTTATATATATATATTATATATATAATAAATATATATATATATTTTTCTCTCTCTTTTCACTCTCACTCACTTGCTCTCTCTCTTTCTTTCTATCTCGTTCGCTCTCTCTCTCTCTCTCTCTCTCTCTCTCTTTCGCTTTTGTTTTCGTTCAATTTCCATCTTACTATTTTTCCTCTTGTTTCAATTTGTTTATTCTAATTTTTATTTTCTTGACCACACGATCCACCGAGACGCCGCTTCGTGTCAATCGAGTATATTATATATTTTATACCGCATGGACCAACTTATAATCTAACCGTTTCATTCTCTTCCTCTCTCTCTCTCTCTCTCTCTCTCTCTCTCTCTCTCTCTCTCTCTCTCTCTTTCTCTCCCGCTCTCACATATTTATATTCCATACACACACATATATATATACGAACACACACATGTATATGTATATATATATGTATATATATATATATAATTGTTATTTTTTTGTAATCTACCTGATATTTACTTAAAGAATTACGTGGGATTATCGCGTGCCCCGATCGATCGACGAGGGGGACGAACTAAATTTGCGAAACGAGATAAAACTTCACGGAAGTTAGAGACTGCATTTTCTTGATTTTATTTTTTTTTTAATTTTTTCTTTCTTCTTCTTCCTCCTTTTTGTTTTACTAAGAGACTATGTCAAAGTAACGCGAATCATGTTCTCTTCATTTCCCTTTTTTTTCTTTTTTCTTTTTAACGTCTCTCTTTCTCTCTTTCTCTCTCTCTCTCTCTCTCTCTCTCTTTCTCTCTCTGTCTTTCTCAAATAGGCGAGATGGCCTCATGTAACTTTACGCGTATATACATAATTTGATGCTCGATATTTTAAAAAATAGTCGACTTTTTCGAATCCCATTGCCGGTCCGAATGGTGGCAACGTTCGGCACAAGATGAGAACGGATATTATGGCAAATGACGAGCGTTTAGATGCTTACGAATTTCTAATGAGTACTTATAGTTCGGCGATCTAAGATAAGAAGATAAATCATTTTTTCTTCGAATGAACATTTAATTTTCTCTCTCTTTCCCTCTGTTCCTATTATTTGTTGGCAAAGAAAACGTATAAAAAAAAGATTGATCGTTACTCGTGAGTTGGACCGCAGCTTTTCAGTTTTCTCTCGTTCGTGTACATTTAAACGCTCGTTCGACTCAAAAATACATTACAAAGCCTCCCTATATAGGTATTTATATATATCTATATTGTTTTTTTCCTCATTTTATTTATACATTCAGTGTATTATAAGTAAATTCTTCTTCATTTATCCAGACAATTAACGTCGTTGTGCCATTATGTCTATTTATTGGCGATGTCGACGAGATTAGCTCACAAAAGTGTTTGAAGAAACGCGGATGATGAGATAACGCCGTGAATTGGACAAATCCGCTCTGATTCTCGCGATGTTGTTAATAGGATGCCGAGAGGACGATGAGAGGGAAATAGAGCTACTGTGAGAGAAAGAAAGAGAGAGAGAGAGAGAGAGAGAGAGAAAGAGAGAGAGAGAGAGAGAGAGAGAGAAAGAAAGAGAGAGAGAGAGTGCGAGAGAGAGAGAGAGAGAGAGCGATGGGGATTTTGGATGGGTGGGGTAAGGGGATAGCGAGGGCTAATTCGGTGATGCTAACTAATTATCTTAGTAATTATGCACGGCTCTTAGAACGTATTAATAATTTACATACGTTCGATACAAGGAAAACGATCGGTACTGATGGGATTAGAACGGGAATAGGAGGGAGAGTTGTTGGTCGCGTTAATTTAGATACACACTTATTACTCAATGAAGAGAAACATAGTTTGACGTTCGTGTTATTCATATCCAGCAAGCACAAATATGCAATATTGTATATGTATTTTTTTTTATTTTTTTTTTTTTATTTTTTTTATTTACCGATAATGAATCATTTCTCCTTTCTCTTCTTCTTCTTTTCTTCTTCTTCTTTATTTTCTTCTGCTTTTTCTTTCTTTCTTTCATTATTTCTTTCTTTCTATATTCTCTCTTTCTTTATTTTTTTTTTCTTTTAATTTTAATATTTCACTTAAACAGAGAGAGAGACATCGGCTTGCTCACTCGCCCGACGCTTCCTTCTTTACCCCGCCTAAAATATATATATTTATAATGCGTATATCGTGCGAACGGGATTAACAAACAGAGAGTGTACCATCGATTATCCCGAGACACGTTTTATATCTTCGATCGTCGTTATAGTTCGTAAATCCTGCTGATGGCAGTAATATAAGAAGTTTCTCATTTTCTTTCTTTTTTTTTTCCTTTTCTAGGTTCGTTTTTTACGGAGGTTGGACGCTAAAGTGCTAGGATACGACACATCCATGTTTAAAAATATGTTTAAGCCTAATAATAATACAATGTTCCATTCACGCTCATGCTCTCTCAATCATACTCTTTCTCTCTCTCTCTCTCTCTCTCTCTCTCTCTCTCTCTCTCTCTCTCTCTCTCTCTCTCTCTCTCTCTCTCTCATCGTTCAACACTGCACAAGATTCTCGCTCTCTTTTTGTTTTTTTTTTTTTTGCATCGCCGGAGAAAGCACCACTTTATAATACAAATTTGCTCGTCTCTTTCTTCTTGCCGATACATTCTAAGGCTTCAAAGTAGAACTCGAGCTAAGTCGATCAATCGTACACGTCAATCCCTTCTTCTGCTTTTTTATCTTCTTTTTAGATCGATCGATCAAACGAACGAAACGACTTTTGTGTCCCCTCTTTTATTACACTGACAATGAACGAAAAAAATAAAAAATAAAAAATAAATAGGAGTCATCTTAGAACGATAACGCGCGAGCTTTCTTACGAATTCCGAGGCCATTCATTGTTGAGATATGTGTGCACATTCGGTTCGCGTCCACTTGCAATCCACGTTTTATCGCTTTGTGTAATTCACTTTTTTTATCAACTTTTTTTTCTTTCTTTTATCGTTTTTTTTTTTTTTAACCTCTTCTTCTATCTAAGTACGACGACGACGAAGTATCGCTCGCATACGAATGGGCAGGTGGGTACACACAGTTTCACATTGTACGGCAAGGATCGCATTCTCTCTCTTTCTCTTTCATACATGCATATTCGCTATAACTCTCTCTCTCTCTCTCTCTCGTTCTTACTCTAATGAAAAGTTTATACGTCAATGTAAAGCTATATATTGACTAGTTTCTCTCACTCGACTCGCCTCAACGACGAATGGCCCGCTTGCATTTTTGTTTTCTTTTAATTTTTTTTTTATTTTCCGTCCCTCTAACGACGACGTGACACACACGCTTGTTTTCACGAATTTTAGAAAACGAATGGTATTTGTGTCTTCGCTCGTTACACGTACGTTTACACTGCGCCCACGTTCATTTTATATACTGACTTTTTCGTCCTTTGGAAATACCCTATATATCCGAATTAAAATCATTCTTTTCATATCGTATCTTTCTCTCTCTCTCTCTCTCTTTCTCTCGTTTCATCCATAATATTTATGTCCATCAAATTCGAACACCAGACTTTCAAAAGTCACAAATCTCTTTTCGAGAAAGAGAGATTCTTCTTCATTTTCATGGAAAGCTCTTGCACCGATTTATTTATAAGGCTTTCGCGCGTCTGCCAAATCACGGTTCTGTCGCGTACTCTTATCCGCGGGCAAGATTAATCCGTAATCCACGCCACGCATACTTTTTTTTTTAATGCTTACACACTACACCCTATCGCGGTAGATCATATAACGTTAGTGTTTTTGGCATCTTTGAAATACACAAATAGACTTTGGTATAAAACTTTTTGATAGTGTTCAGTACGTTTTTCTTTTTTTTATTTCTCTCTCTCTCTCTCTCTCTCTCTCTTTCTCTCTTTCTCTTTTTTTCTTTTTGTCTTCCTTTATACGTGTGTGTATCAAAGAACACTGCGGATAATATGTCACAGTAATTCTCATCTTTCTAGTAACACTCTTTATAATTTCTTTCTTCATTCTTTATCTCTTCGTTTTTCTCTCTCTTTTTCTTTGCTCATATTGCCTTTCTTTTTATTCGTTCGCGTAACGTCTACCAAAAGAGAGAGACCATAGCAATCAGTTTTTTGGACAGTAATTAACCCATTAAAAAGAAGGGCAGTGGAAGGAGAGCCATATATCGTTTTTATTGATCCAGACGATCTAGCAAAATTTATCCAACCACCAAAGCTTGCAAGATGGTGCTCCTCTCCTTCTGCGTCGTTTCTTACTTGAAGTGTCAACGGCTTTTTTGACGAATCTTATGTTGTAAGGATCTTCCGCTAGCTCTGGATAGATTTGAGCATCATGTATATATTCACCTTCGTAATTCGAGGCTACACCAACTTTCAATATCTCGTCCTGTTCGGCTACCATCCATTCGTTCGTTGTTGGAGTGTTAGCTTTAAGAGCTTCCCGTTCTCTATGCCAAGCCTTACGAATGGCAGTTGCTTTTGCGTGATGAAGAAGTCGTTGCTTTTCTTTCTCGGCTGTCGTGCCATATCGCAAATTGACGACGTAGCTGGTACCGTGTATCTTCACGTCGATCAGCGAGCTACTTCCACTGCCATTTTCGTTCTCGTGGAAAGTAGTATTCACTTGTCCACCGAGACGTTTCAATTGACCACGATCCTCGCTAGCTCTCCAAGTTTCTTCCTTGACGAAGTAAAAAGCATCTTGTTGAGCACTGTGAACGACGAACGTGAACGGTAGGAAATACGAACGATTGAACACCGAGGTGAAGACGTCACCATAAATAGCGTTCGCCGTTGGCACACTCGACACTACAGCCTGTCCATCGGCTGTTCTCGAAACAAGGATTCCTTTACCGAACGGTGGATCTGAGGCAGCACCTAAACGACTCGGGATTAGTTCACTAGTGTCTTTTTTAAGAGCTGATCGTGGTGGTGCTGAAAGGCTCATCGCATCACCAGAATGTCTTTGAGCAATGTGGGCTAAAAAGCCTGATTGAACACCAAGATTTCTCGTTCTTTTCTTCTTGCCAAATATAGAAGTACCTGGACCAAGAGCCGGTGGTACCAAACTATCGGGAAGCTCGTCAGGGAATAATTGAGGTGCTAAACTCTTTAGATCGTATCCAAGATGTGTGAACCATGATATGTGATCTAGAAAAAAGTGGAAAAAAAAGATATTATATATTTGAGTATATTGATCTATAATATAATTGATATTTATGTCTTTTACCTGTGGGTTGATTTGGTCTATCTGTATGCCTGATATCGATCGGATCGTTCCCGTTAAATCTATAAAGATGCAGATGCGTTGGTGTATCTATCCTGTCCAAGACATTTTCCCAAAGAGGAGACATCCATTGGCCTATCAAAGGATCGTAAACCTTTCCATTTGGCATGTGAACCAATGAAGTTACCTATCAAATTTATTAATATTAATATCATATTAATACTTTCTGTTAATATATATAAATAGATGTATATATATATATATACATTCTAAAAATATAAAATATAAGTTTATATGTATATATAAATATAATTCACCTGATCCAACAATCCGCCACAAAAATCAACAGGTAAGTACAAATAGGGGTTCGAATCATACACAATGTGTCCGTATGGGGATCTCATGATTTCTCTTATGCCTTCGCCATATTGATTGAAAATCATTATAGGCGTGCCACACTGATCAGTGGCGATATAATATTTATGTCGATAAACTTGTGCATAAATAAGATGGCCTCTATCGTCATAAACCAAAGACATTAGCTTTCCATCACGTGGACTATATATTTGGCTGACTTCGTGAGGACGTTTTTGATTGTTATAAAAGAATTGAGTCACGTTTCCGTAATTATCTTTTCTCGTTGCCAAACGATCGAGATGATCGTAATAATAGCGGACGTCGAATCGGCCACGTTTAGTGGCACGTACTAATAGACCTTTAGCGTTGTAATTAAATCTCTCTTCTCTAGCATTTTGAACCACAAGACCTCTATTGTCGTATTTGTAAAGACCTTCGCCGAATTTAATTATTCTATCCATGGTATTGTATTCCATGGGTATGGTGTTTCCACGATATCGAAGCGATAACATATTACCATTTCCGTCATATTTGAAACCCCATGGTTCTTGTGCTTCGACACCCGTTAATTGTCCATCGCAATCCCATGTGTAATTTTTCACGTTGGTGTACGTATTAACAGCAACGTTACGAGTATACGTCCTGGTTTGATTTATACGTCCTCGAGAATCGTGCGTGAATTCCATTCTAAACACTTCCAAACTGTGAATAGTTACTGTCACTTGAGTTTCGTGGAATCTATCATCGGTAATCCTTGAAAAAAGTGCAGTGCCATCGAAAACCGTAGTCTCGTTTATTTGTGGTTTCGTTATTTTAAATTGACCTATCTGTTCCAATAAGCCAGTTCTTGGATTGTAAGCCATGGTGTGAGGTGGTAAAGTTTGACCGCCTATTCTACCCTGTACAGCGATCAATCTGAAGTTCGAATCATAATCAAAAGTAAATTTGGCATTGCTGAGTCCGGTTTTGGCTCCGAAATCTATACGTTCTTCGACAAGAAGACCAGCACTATATTGATAATCCCATCTATATTCCACATCTCTTTCAGAATGTATGACTTCAGAAGGTAAACCACTTTCGGTGTACCTTATTTCACTTTTTCCATCACCATGAACGACTTCAGCCAATTGTCCAGATGTATGATATCTATAGACGATACGTGCGCCATCGCCAGGAAATACAGTTTGTAGAAGATTACCATCGTGACTGTAGTGTTGAAGATACGCTCTAGTACTTCCTGGTGGTGTATATGTTACTCGAAGAAAACCGAGAGAGGCTTGACAAGAGAAAGAATGTTTCGTTCCTGATGGAAGAATAATATGCCGTAGGCCACCGTCATCGTCGTATTCCAAAGAGAAATGTCTGTCGCTAGGAAGAGTTATCTTGGAAAGCATGTTGAAGTCGTTATAGGTATATCGTTTTGTGCCATCTTGACTATTGGTGACATCTGCCAATTGGCCATGTCGATCGTAACCATAAGATTCGTCCGATGCACCCCATTTCCAACTTTCTATACGATTAAATCTATCGTAAGTGATGCTAAGGTTATGTCCTTGTTCGTGAGGTTGCCAAAGTAATGGCAATCCAGCAGGATCGAAGATCACAGTCAATAGAGGTGTTCTCGTTTTGTCGTAGAAAGTTTCTCGCCTGAATGCTTGTTCAAATTCGACAGCGATTACTCTTGTATCGTTTACCCAGATCTCTCTATTAAGTGTCTGTTGAAAGTGGCTTACGTCCCCGACAAGATTATAAGTGGTGGTCATTGTATTTGTTAGTTCACCGAGGGACATCACTTGATAACTCCACATTGGTAACATTTCTGCTTCCACCGGCAAAGCGGCTTCAAGCAGAGGATGTTTAGTCGTCGCTGCACTTAATATTCTTCCACCACTAGGAAGACATACTGCCAAACTACTGTTCGTGAATGAAGTTGCTTTCATAATTTTCGTACCTGTAACAATCGTTGATACATAGTAATTATATAAAAGAGAAAATTAGTTGGTTAAATTATTGAAGATTTATAATTTGTTAAGCACACGTACCATCGGTGATAGTAAGCATTTTAGATCTCTCATTCTTCATTTCAAATTCTACAAATCTTTGTTTATCTCCTTTTGACAATGCTTGAAGAGGAGCAGATACCTGTACGGAAAGACCTTCGTCGTTAGAAAGATCCGAAGATAATTTTAATTTTTCTCCTGTTGGTAAGATTACATCAGTGACTCTTCCCAAACCGTCATAATTGTAAATATAGGTTTCGTCTCCCTGGAGAGAAAAGGGAAAAGAGAAAAGTTTTAATCAGTTTTCCTGAAATACGTATATGTATATATATATATATATATATGTATATGTAATTACCCCTGAACGACTCGTGAGTAGACCAGTAGAACCATCATATCCAAGAGCAATCTCCGCTCTACCTCTTTCAGATAATTTTTCGAGAAAACCAACGGCAGAAATTTTCAATTCGGATTTATGATCTTGAGTATTTTCAATTGTACTAACCACGCTACTGTAATCTCGTAAAAATTGTATTTTGTTTCCTGCGCTATCAGTTACAGTGGAGAGTTTGCCAAAACTAGTATTTTTACTGTATAGGAACGAATACCGAGTTTTTCCAGATGTTAGGTCCTTCGTAGATATGTGCTGACCATAACGATTGAACACGTAAACTTCGTTAGACGGAGGGAAGGGAATGAGGAACTCGCCACTTTCATCGTGATTCGGAAGATATGGTTGCAAAGCCAAAATATGTAAACTTCCTTGATCCGCGACGTGAACAACGCCATCAGGAGATACTGCTAAGGCTGATATGGCAGTGAACTTGGCATTCGATGATAAAAGTGTCTCCGTGCTACTGGTATCATCTGTGCAAGTACATGCATCCAAATCTTTTGTACTAGGAGTCGTATTATTACATTCGCATTGACCACGTAATCGTTCCTGTTGCTGTCCAGCAAAATGAGACATTTTTCCAGAGGAATCGACTATTCTAATAGAATTAACCCGATGAGAATCACTGTCGGCTATGTAAAGTTCACCGGTTGGGCTAAAACCAACGGCTAAAACCGAACCAAGAACGTCATCGGATTTCTTTAGATTCGTTGCTATAGTCGAATTTAATTTGGTGAGTTCGCTGGTGTTAGCATTGCCGTTGTTGTTGGCATTACTGGTACAGTGAAGAGGTGTACCGGCTACTACGCGTACTTTTAAATCACTGGTTAATTTCAGCACAAGTCTATCGTCAATGAAATGTAGGGATCCATCGAGAGGACTTAGAGTCAATCCTGTCGGCCATTGCAATTGAGCTTGATGAGCAGGTATAGCACCAACACATGGTGCCGGTGACCAATGATTGTGGTGACCATGATGTCCAACCAGTGTGTGTATAATACCATGTGGATCGACAGCGCGTATGTTTGTGCCATCGGCTATATACATAGTTTTATCGGCAGCAATCGCGATACCTGTTTAATAAGCAATTACAATCTAATAGGATAATATAATCACATAACAATAGAAACTATTGAAGTGATTTATAGCCGAGAACATAAATAACAAACATGACACAATGATTTCCGAATAATGTCATATTGATTTATGCTCTAAATAATCAGTAATTATCATTGTTTACCTTTTGGGTGGGCCAATTTTGCTCGTATCGCTGGACCCTCGTCTCCGCAATGACCCTCGTCACCCGGAATACATCTTTCACCGCTACCGACAACCGGTTCAATGTTGATGCTAGGATCCTGAACTTGTTCTAATGAAAGCGCTTTTAATATCTGATGTTTTTCAGGATCACTGATATATAGATGTCCGTCGGCAGGGGAGACACATAGATAGTACTGATAGGCTACTTGAGTTGCACTGTGGAATATCGTTAAGATTATTATTCGTATGATGGATCAAGATTACTTTTTCTTAGGAATTTGAACGTAAGTAGTTACCTTAAAATTAAAACGGTATAAACGTTTCCTTCGGGTGTAATTCTACGTACGAGATTAAAGTCACCGACGTAGATACTACCGTCTGGACCGCTGGTAAGAGCTACCGGTGTCAAAAGTCTAGCATCTTTGGCCAAACCATCACAGTTTTGACAGACCAAGCTTCTTTGAAGACCAGTACCCATTACTACTTTTACGGTACGTGGATATTGTTTGAAGTGTAACGTTGATCCATCCCCTTTTTGAAGGATTCCTTCGTGGAAGTTGTAATGATGATGGATATCGAGTCCCCAACCACCGATATCGGAAATGTCTACGTCAAA
The DNA here is from genome assembly GCF_014466175.1 of Vespula pensylvanica. Classification (NCBI taxonomy): domain Eukaryota; kingdom Metazoa; phylum Arthropoda; class Insecta; order Hymenoptera; family Vespidae; genus Vespula; species Vespula pensylvanica. The sequence goes on along the minus strand of NC_057687.1, from coordinate 6,554,176 downwards.
TCCTTGCAAAATCGCAGTTTGAGTTTCCCATATGACGGAAGGGCAAGTAGAATGTTGATAACCGATTGAAATTCTTGCTTGTGCAACTCCGTATACTTTTTGCTTATAGACATTTCTCTTGTTCCATGCGAAAGTGTGCGTCAAATTGGGGTCGGCTTCATAGGTTTTTGTATGAAGTGAACCCTCGATTTCTACGTGCACGTGTACGTGCGTTAAAGATTTTGGAATAAATGGTCCAGTCAATTGCATTCTAACAGTAGAAAGGTACCCAGCAGCTTGACTACTTTGATACATCAAATGGAGATTAGATCCAGGTATGGCGATACTTTCTTGGACGATCTGTTGTAAAATTGAAGATGGGCTCATTAATAAAAAAAATATACGATATCGTTTCCTTATAATACGATAATAATAATAATAATAATAATAATAATAATAATAATAATAATAATAATGGATTTACTTAACGACGATATAACTTGGAGGGAACTAATTACATCATATAATAAGGCTTACTTGGCTCTCAGCGAATACCAGACTTTTCCCTGGCAAACCACCCACTTTTTCTGGCATCCATGTGCTAACGATGATTGGACGTAGAGTCTCATGATCGTGTTCCAAACATGGTCCGTGCTCGCTAAAGAGCCCCATGGAAATCCCTGGGAAGCCTATTATATTGTAAGCCATAAATGAAAAGAAACTAAAACGTAGAACACTTAAGGACGGAACAAAGACGGCACATGTGTACATCGAAGAAACAAGACGATAAAGTAACAGTTTCATTGGTCATTTTAAATATCCCGATAAAAAAATGAAAGTTATTCGAGAGATAATAAAAGAAGTTAATTAGCTATACCGCACGATCGAAATAAAAATAAAGACCTAATTGCATCATCGCAATTATAGTTGATATTTACCGACTGCTGGACTAGGTGGCTGATTAGATTTGTACGGCTCTCCTTCCTTGCTAAGGGTCATCACGACGGGTGGTAAAACAACGATCTGATTCCAGGGCACGAACACAGTCCTCGTAAGAGGTTTGAATGGGCTACGTTGAAATTGCAATGTCACGGCTCCTCCACCATTAACCAAAACGTCGAACCTGATCGAAATATGCAAATACCTTTTCAATCTGAGCGACTATACGTATTATGCTTTGGTGATCCATCTCAATAGAATCGATGTTAATCATTCATAAATATTTAACAAAGTTATTAAAATTTGAATCTGCGAATGGAATTATGTGGTCGAAATGATCTCCCCCACTTTAATTGATCTCCTTGTTTTCTCGCCAATGTATAATACTTTTACAGCCCTTATTTATTTTGTCGTTTGTATTTCGATTTGATTATTGATACAAGAAACACGATATATCAGACAAATAATAATATTATTTTGCGATTGAATCGTGATGTTTATCGAAACGAAATGTAAGGGAGAGGGAAAGAGAGGGAGAGAGAGAGAGAGAGAGAGAGAGAGAGAGAGAGAGAGAGAGAGAGAGAGAACACGTGCCAAGCAAAGTTGTTATTACTCCGATATTGTGTTAAAATATTAAGATATTATGTCAACGAGTTTGTTGGACGCCGTTCGGTAATGTTTCCTATCCACAATTTGATACATTACAGGAAAATGTAGAGAGTAATCGGAGGGTGGTGGGGAGCGGAGGTCGGGCTAATCAGATAGATTTGCACGGAGTAATTAGCAAGCTTTCGACATCATTAGCAGAGGCTTTGATGTGGTCTACCGTCCCAACTCCTCCAGCTCTGTATTTCAGGATTATCCTCACTAGGATTACTATATACCTGTCTGATATAGGTGTTTCGTGTCTCCCTCCCTTCATTACAATGCAAGGCTGATCCTATTACGAAGGACGTTCAAAACCCTGCCATACATGTTGCGTCCGTCATATGTAAATGCTAATATTACGCATACCTTTGAGGTGTATACTACGTAATTAGTGAACAGATTTGACTGCTTCCGGTAAAAAATTTTGAGAGAGAGGGACAGAGAGAAACAGAGAGAGAGAGAGAGAGAGAGAGAGAGAGAGAGAGAGAGAGAGAGAGAAAGTCATGCTTTCTCATATCGTGTTTGCAACCAACTTTTTTTTCATAATAAACCGAGAGTTAAAGATATATTAAAATAAAAAAAAATAATTACAAATAAAACAAAAAGACAATATAAAAGTAGACCAATTAGAGCTGCGAATTAATTTTTTCTTTCTCGACCATGATACTCCTACGAAAGTAAGAGAATGTTTATATCGTATTTTTCAAATGAACATATTTATATGATTCCCTTAAAAGACATTATATTATTATAGTCGACATAAGAAAAGATAATAAAAAGTCTTACCATCCATCAGCTCTGGTCAAGGTGAATCCAAATCGTGAGTCCCTGTCAACGGAGACTCTGATGCCTACTATTCCAAGTCCTTGCTCGGTTACAACTTGGCCTCTCATCACCGCAACACGACTGTTACAAATTAGAGATATATCCAGGTCCTCGAAAGTAGGACCACGTTCGCCGAAACGTTGAAATCCGCGGAATGCTGATTCGTTTTGAGAAATTTTGATTTTGATTATCGACAAAAGTAATAAAAACGATCATAAATCCAATTGGATAAAGAAAGAAAAAACGGAAAGGAGTTTTAGATAACCGGAAATAAAGCAATAATTTTTATCATTCATTTATATATTTTTTCAAATGAAAGAAAGATCGATTCCATGTATTAAATAAAATCAGCTTCCGCGGAGAACGCTTCGACGCGAGTCAATATTCTCACTTCGCTGCCAATGCGATCCGCAACCCCATTTTACGTGCGGCATTCGTGCGGCGTACGTGCGGCCGTCGTTCGTTTAACGAATCAAGCAAAAAAATAGAATTGGAAGAAGGGAAGACCGCGCGAGCAACGAAGGGGGTTTGTCTCGAAGATAAAGAGAGAAAAAAAGGGCCAGGAAGGGCTCTTTGGAATGCGAAGGAGCACGATGCAGTCTGATGATGCACTGCCGGTTCCGATCGAGAAGCGATAATATAGTAATAATATTAATAATAATAATAATAATAATAATAATAATAATAATAATAGTAATGATAATGATAATAATAATAATACTAACAACCATACAAGTCTCAATCAATTTTACAAAAACTATAGTTCCGTGATTGCAAGGATGCTTGGAATTTTGAGGCTGGTTGTGTCACGAGTCGAGGGTCGTGCACTAGAAACGATGCACGTTACGTTCTCTCTCGCGAAAATTAGGTCGACGACGAGACGGCGGCGAAGTGGGAACCATGTTTCTTAGTTTTTTTTCATTCTTTCTTTTTTTTTTTTGGTGGTTTTTTATAGCTTGCTAGGTTTTGAATTACGGGATGAAAAAGATGCTAATTTGACGCGAGGCAGGTTGTGTATGAGAGTGAAATAGATAGATAGAGAGATAGAGAGAGAGAAAAAGAAAGAAAGAGACGGAGTGAGATAAGGGGTGGTTTCGTGATGATTCGTGGAGATTTTGTGATAGAAAGCATGCATAAATATATATATATATATATATATATATATATGTATATATTATAGTATATATGTATATTATATATATCATGTATAAGATATGTAATTAGAGGCATAAGAAAAAGAGAGATATATATATATTGTATATAATTTTGAGGGTGTCAAGGTTTAAGGGCACGGAGGGTGTCAACTGGATTTTATCTGTGATTTTATAAGACGGAATATGTCAAAGCTGAATAATTTCAAGCGATTCTGTGTGGCGGTGATTATAATAATGAAAATCGATGTTAGAGGTAGAGCGAGGTAGATACAATATATATAGATATATATTTATATGCGCTACCGCATATGCATATATGCATACGGTTTGTTACGCGATATCGCTCAAAGGGGAAGCGTTATAACAACGAGCTTTTCTCGATGCTTTTCAACGTCGTCGTCAGCGTCGTCGTCAGCGTCGTCGTCAGCATCGTCGTCAGCGTCGGTAGAAGTGAGATATAAGATGAAATTTGCAACGTACTATTTCTCTTTGGTCTGTTTATCTGTGTATGTGTGATAGTAAGAGAACATACTCGCGTAACAAATCGTATATATGTCCCTCTTTAATGTATAAATAAATATATAGAAATAGATGCGTATTATATATTCGATTCATATATTTACTTATACATGTATGTATATATATATATATAAAGAAATATATATGTATATATATATATATATATATATATATATATATAAAATTATCTCTCCCTAAGGGATTGCATATAGGGTTATTGTCGTTCTTGGAGGATTACATTTCCCCCACGAATCGATGTAACGCGAATTTTGCTCTATTATCTCTTATCTATCTCAATTATTTTTTATTTTCATGATGCACCGTGCTGTCAGTCGGAGGACCTGAGGATCAAACATTGCTGGGGAGCTGATCCTCCAAGTACGAGCACAGCAAGGTGGCAGGCACAGTCGTCTCACTACTGTAAGTCCAAACCATAGTGAATGGTACAAAGAAAAAAAATTGATATATATATATATATATATATATATATATATATATATATAAAATGAGAGAGAGAAAGAGAGAAAGAGAGAGAAAAAAAAGTTGAAAAAACAGATAACTTTTGAACACACTGAGAGAGATTCTTTAATGTAAGACAGACACCAACCTAAAGGATATATATATATATATATAAATATATATATGTATGTATATATATGTATATATACATACATATATACATACATATATATATATAAAATGGAAAACGAAAAAGTGAACGAACGGTGTCTCGGTTGAAAAAATTCGAATGACGCGAGGGATGCACCGACACGCCACTGCGATTCTTTTTCTCTATTTTTTAATTTTTCTTTTTCATTCCCTTCTTTTTTTTTGATATACTGCAATTTCGACGAATTCTAGATATACTATGTATCGTATATATAAGTATATACGAAATATACATACATCTTGATACTTATTTAATTATTCATTTATACAGAAATTCAAGGAACGAGAAAAAATCAGCCAACGACATTCCTTCTCTTTTTAAACGTCACATTAACGCACTAATTATTTTCATTTGAAAAAATTATGATTTGTAAGAAATATTATAATAATACAACAATTAAATTCACGAAGGAACAAATCGTATTGGACTTATT
>NC_057687.1:6519009-6544009 GCF_014466175.1 Vespula pensylvanica | reverse complement strand
GAAACCTTCTGTGGTAATTATTTAACGAATGGCCGAAACACGATTTGTTTTCGCAAATAATTTGGAAAATTCTCTATATATTTTTTTTTAAATATCTTTTTTCTTTTTTTTTTTTTAATTTTTTTTACTTTGTCCCTTACATTGTAAGCGTGTATGTGTATATAACATATATGTATATACATATACACACACGTATATGTCACGCGATACGTCTAAAATATATCGTACGTTTTAACGCGTAGAAAAAAAATCAGAATTTCGCGAATTTTAAACTGATATATTATATTATAATAAAAATATATATTCTCGTTTATCTTTTTTTTTATTTTATTCTTTTTTTTTGATTTTTCTTTCTAAGCATTATTTAAGATGCGGGCTTTATCGTCCGGTCCGTTTGCAATACGGAACTTCTCTATTTTCGGTCTTCGATTGTAGGGTGATTGGTGAATCTGGTGGTGGTAGGGTACACACAGAGGATCAACACTAGACAAAATACACGAATCCCCCGAAATGCGCTCGCAGACCCTTCGTGAAAAGGATCTTGCATGCATCCAGCTCGCCTCTCGTTTAATACCGAACGAGCAAACCACAGCATATAAAATGTATATTGTATAATATTTGTATAAGTAAGATGTAATACGAAAGAAATAATAGGAAGGGGGATGCAATGAAATTTAAATGAAATATCACTAAAATGAATCTCAGTAATTATTATTTACATTATTTGCATGATTGAATCCAAATATACTCTTTGAGATAATAATTTTATAATTAATTCTATGATTCGTAGCATGTTAATAAATAAAAATTAAATAATTATTGTACTTCTTTTTCAAAACATTACGAACTACATGATTTCTAAAAATTAGTTTTAATAAATATAAAATAGTATAATGTTAAAAAAAAGGATAAAGAAGAAAAGAATCGTTTGTGCGAAAAGTTTTGTAATAAAAATAATGTTAATGCGTTTCTTTCGATCGATATTGTTTTTCAAGGCGATTGACGATGCATTCGGCGTTCGGGGGAGGGAAGGGTTGAAACACAAGGAAAAGGATACTCGGAGATTGTAAGGTTGTCACCCACCGGGGGTTCTCCTGACAACTCAACTGTCGCTGATATGCTGGATAAAACGGTTTTATACGGTAGCAATCGATCTGATCGAATTATTGTGGCGTTCAGCGACTGCTCACGATGGGGAAGGAAGTAGATATGATAGTATAAATAAAATGTGATTTATAAAATCAATTTATCTAACGTAAATTAAAATCAATCTCAATTGTGATCTGTAATCAAATTCTGAATGGAAGTTATCGAATTCTTTTTTAAACGTTCTATTCTCTTTCTTTTAAGATCTACTATATTTTTAATATTGCTATACTTCTTTTTTTCTTTCTTTCTTTTTTTTTTTTATAATCGTTCTGATAAGAATAATTTGAGAATCGACAATTACGAAAAAAAAAACATTTTTTTCTCGAATTCTTTTTGTTATTCAAAAAGTTTTAACCCCATCGCGAACCGCTGTTGCACGATAACGAATCATAATGCGATCAATTTTTTTTTTTTGAAACAACAACCGAGTTCAACACGATTTCATATTATTTTATATCGATGTTTTACTTATGTGATGCGACTTTGTAAGTTCGCATTAAGATAATGATACGACGTAACGTGGCGGAAGAACGAAAATTTTAAACGAAACTCGACGTTTCGCGTGTTTCTGATACGTTCGAAATTAGAAAATTAATTAATACCCGCACTTATATAGAATTCCTAAAAAGGCCAAACTATGATACGCAGCTATGCTATTATTTCGAGATATTAGGAATCGTAAGTATTTAACGTTAATCGATCGAGCTCATTATTGTCGAAATTATATTGATAACTTATAGCTGGTTCTTTTAATTAAAATTTTTACATATTTATCATTTCAATATATGAGACAAAAAAAAAGAAAAAAAAGAAAAGAAAGAAAAAATCCAACGATAATTTACTCGATCGATCGTATGTTATCCTCTCCTATGTAAATGTTATGAAAATAATGAACTAAGCTCGCTAGATTGTATGATTAGTCTTTTTACAGATAAAAAAAAAACGTGTGATAAAGATGAAGAACAGTCGATCTTACCTTTCCGTATACTCGTCCATGTGAGCGTAGCTCTGTACGCTATTTTCCTCGACGAGAAATTTGACTCGTTGATAAAACGATGCAGTGACACTAGGTGGTTGTTTCCTCAGCAGAACATCAACCGGATTTTTACTGGCCAGGCACATAATATGCTCGGCACAAGTAGCGTGCGAGCAACATTCGCTATCGGAACAGTCCACCATGCCATCTAAATGAACAATATCGTTTAATTATACAATTTGTGTGTATACAAAAATATATAAAAAAATACATTTTTGTTTATGACCAAGGGACGATCAGCCCTAACTTCTTTTTTCTTCTTCTTCTTTTTCTTTTCTTTTTTTTTTGTGTCCACTTTGAATTATTAAGAAGCTTACCCTGATCATTGTCGACAAAATCATTACATTCCATCTCAAGTCGTATGCTACAGTCTCTGCCAGCCCAACCGGTCGAGCATTCGCAACTATACTCGCCGTCTTGCAACGTGCACAGTCCGTGTCTAGTGCAACCATTCTCGCATCCAGCTGTAGAGAAACGTGATAAACAAATTTATATTGTATTTGTCGATGAAAGTAACATAAAAATTCGGAAGTAGAATGATATAGACTTACGCAAAGTACAATGTCTTCCGTTCCATCCTTGACTACACACGCAAGTTCCGTTCTTACATTGACCATGTTCGGCACAACGTGGATCACATGGTTTCTGATCGCATTTCGTTCCAGTCCAATCGTCGTGACATCTAAATAAATTCAAACGTACGTGATAAAAACTAAACGAATATAAAGTAAAAGAGTTTTATTACGATAATATGGCATTTAATTTATATATCAAGCCAATTTATTAAATTCTATATATCTAAATCCATCTTTGAAATAATCTTTAAAATTCGATCGATGTTCTTTCCGAAAGAGAACAGGTTAAAAAGCGCCAAATGTTCTCCACTTTTGAATACGTAGATTCTATTCGCCGGTGTGGAGTTTCTATCGTTTATAATAAAAAATGCGAGTTTAAACTCAGTTCGAAAGTTATCCTCCCGCGGAAAGAGAACTTTTTGCACTTACAGCCTCCTTTAGGAGGCGAACTCTGGCCAATGAAAGAGAGGAAGGAAGGAAGGAAGGAAGGAAGGAAGGAAGGAAGGAAGGAAGGAAGAAAGGGAAGAGAGGAAAGGCGTCAGCTTTGGAATATGAGAAAGGAGATTCTCTCCCTCTCGTCCTTGATTCTGACAAAGGAAAGTAGAAAAGGGACGGCGGTCCTTCGAGTTGTGATAAGTTGGTACACCCCTTCAACCCCTCACCACCGTAAGACAGAGCCTGCCTTTTTCTCACAATTTTTCACCTTTTTAGCCACGACGACTTCAACCCCTCGCTTTTGCTCCGAGCAATTTACTCATTTTTAGTTACGACCGCAGGAAGTTCCTTATGTTCTCGACGTCAGAAAAAAAAGTGTCTATAATTATAATCGCCTTGTATCGTGCCTGAAAATAAGAATTACTTCGTACTTCACCGATAATATTACTTACGAGCGTCATTCATAAGGGAGAAATTTCTCTGAACTTTTTGCGTCGAGTAATTCTCTCTTATACGCATGTGTAAAAGAAAAATCGTATATATAGGCTCAAAAATATTTTTAACCAGTGGGTAACGTCGGTAAGCAACTTTATCGACGAAGTATGGAGTGTTGTATATGTTCAGGCGCTTCATAGTTGCGCACAATGAATATTCTCTATTCATTAACAACAAATGGATTCTCCAAATCGAAAAAATAAAAGAAAAGTCGGAATCGTGAATAGAACTGTTGGAAAATAGTCTCTATTGATGGTTAAATGTTCTTAACGTTTCTAGTTAGCTTGATAACAAATAAAAGAAATAAGAGAGACAAAAGATAATTATACTGACTTGCAGCGACCCTGTTCGCAGGATCCATGAGGACCACAGTCCAGGCCACAACTGGGTTGTGAACAATCGACCCCAGTCCAATGTTCCTCGCAGATGCACGCGGCAGACTCGAGGTCGTACGTGCCATGGTCCGAACAACCCGGTAGACACTGATACACCTGCTGATCGACCTGATTGCATCGTTCACCCTGCCAGCCTGCCTTGCAGTAACACTTGCCGGACACGCAGGCGCCATGACCGCTGCAGTTTGGATCCGGACAATCGGCTGGAAGCGATAAAGGGTTGTTCTCGATTAATCGCATGTCTCTCTCTCTCTCTCTCTCTCTCTCTCTCTCTCTATCTCTATCGTTTCCTCTCTCTCTATCTCTATCGTTTCCTCTCTCTCCCTCTCTGTCTCTCTCTCGCTCATTCTCTCATTCTCTCTATTCGCTTTTCGACGACGTCTCGTCCATGAAACTTCGGCGCAATTTCGTCGGAGTTTCGGAATATCGATTAAATTATGTACTCTGTACAACTCAGTTTCCATGTGTATGTATATATATATGTGTGTGTGTGTGTGTGAGTATCGTTAAAAGAGAACTGAGCATGAATCCAGAACATCGATTCCACACTAGATATATAATATTGTAGTATGTGATCTGATAAAATAATAATTTAATATTAAACGACTTTATTTTAATCGATGTAATCGTTATATTAAATCGTTCTTAAATTGAAGAAAAAGAAAAAGGGACAGTAGGGAAAAGACAAAATGTTTTATTTAAATCCAAAAACAAATGAATTTAACGAGTTTAAACAGCCGGATGATTTCTCAGAAGCGTTTCTCTTTCGTTTTTGGAGAAGCGACGACTTCGTCCGTTCTCGCAACTTTTTAAATTACGGCATCGGAACAATTGCATTATCCCCGCGGATACCGCGCTCGCCCCGGGGAAATTATGAAACTTAATTTCCAACGGGGTCCCTGCGACGCAGAAACGTAAACGCGCCCGCGAATGTTACTATCTTTCTCTCTTTCTTTCTCTCTTTCTCTCTCTCTTTCTCTCACTCTTTCTCTTTTTTCCTCAGGAAGATCTTTCTCGACTACTACGACAACGTCTATGTGAGAAAGGAAGAGAACGTTAATATATCCCATGACTCGTTTTACGTGGTGGTGTCGTCTCTCACTTGACCCACAGCACGCTGGAATTTCTCGTGGGTTTCTTTAAACGTGAAGTATGCGCGACAGTGATCGAACGAGGACGTAATATTGTTGCCTACTCTAAGTTTTCCGTTTTCTTTTTTTTTCTCTTCTTCTTTTTACTCCGACGTTTATTGTGAACAAAGCGTCACGGTCTGTAGTAGAAGAATGTTATCTCACGAACATCATTGAGAATCCTTTCGTAAGATTCAATGCGATAAGGAAGAAGAGGGGTTGTGTGAACGTGTCCTACTTTCGAACGTTTATGTAAGTAGATTTATATACTATATATACTATATATATAATATATATATACACATATACGCATATATATATATATACATACATACATACACCCGTAAATCATAATAAACGGTTCTTTAAAATTTGTCTTTCGTGGCAGGACTTTTCTTGAGTTGTTCGTCCAACAGAGAAATAGGATAAGGAATAAAAAGTCTCGAGGTCGATCGGTGGATCTCTCTGAAAGTGTCAGAGACAAAGCGTTTCTTTTCGTTGGGAATAATTTAACCATTTATACCGGTAAAGTAATTTTTCTTTCAAAGAAATATTCTTCGAAATATGTATGTGAATATATCGGGATATATCAAAATTGGTTTAGAGATATTTGCTTGCCATGTGTATCTCGTCTTTTTCCCCATTCCTCTTCTTTCGTTGGTTACTACTATCCACTTGTTCTACAGAACGGCTCGTGTAAAATTCAAATTTCTCTACCGAAAACAATGCGAAAGCGGCTAAACTAATTGTTGGACTCGAATCGGCACGGCTTGACCTATATGTAAATTCGGAGAACGTCGTGCGCATTAATTATAGGTCGGTACGTTGTATATAGTACACACACTCACACACACACACACGTAGTAAAGGGTGAGAAAGCTATGTTCTCGCTAGCAGCCTCGGTAGGGACCGTGCATTACTAATATTGTGGATCTCCCTGGATAGAGGACACCATGGTCGAGCATAAACTTGAATTATGGAGAAATTAATGGTGCCAAGACACATACGAAGAACGTTAACGTAAATATTGTCTTTTTGTCATAAATTTGATATCTTTAGATATTTTTTATCATGTGAGATATTTTTATCGCGTCTTCTAATAATTTTTTGATAAGCCTTTATCAAAGATAATATTTTTTCGTTACTTTGATTTTCGAAAACAATAAAGTATCCTTTAGATAATGAAAGCTTCTTCTACTTTTCTCGTTCTCTTCGCAGAGGTTAAAAGTTTGCTCGCACAGTTCTAATCTCCTTTATCACTAACTCACTCTCTTTCTCTTTATTTTCTCTCTCTCTCTCTCTCTCTCTCTCTCTCTTTCTCTCTCTCTCTCTCTCTCTCTCTCTCTTTCTCTCTCTCTTCTTTCTTTATAAATGTAAGGAGAATTTATTGAAAAATGTAGGTACACGTTAAGCTTGCCTCTTACCATGTCTCGAACTTTTCCCTGACACAACGTAATACTACTACTGGAAACGGTTACGTTAAAAGATCTTAATCTTTCAAGTTACAAGCGGGTTAGAGCAAAGTAAATGTTTGATTCTTCTTTCATTTGTAGAAGGTAAAGAAAGCTTGCTTAAAAATCTATCGTTTTCTAATATCTTGAATGTTGATTGTAGGTAAAAATTCATTTACTAAAGACTAAGAGATTTCTTTAAAATCTTTTCGTGTTTCAAGGCAATCTACAATTTTTTATGTATACACACACGCACACACACACACATATACGTATGTGTATTGCATCCACTTTCACAGATACATTTGTATAGTTTATCGTCAAATTCAGTTTAATTTCGAAAGTGAACTTACGTTCGTTACAGAAGGCACCCTTCCAGCCAGGATTACAAACGCACGATCCTCTAACGCACTGCCCATGTTGATTGCAATCAGGAACTTGGCAATCTCCTAACGGTATGTCGCATTCGGCACCTTTCCAACCATCCTCACAGTGACACATACCACCGCCGTACTGGCCGTGAGACGAACACAAAACAGGACATACGCTCTTACTACAGTCGGCACCCTGAAACAATTGATTTGACCTATATTCAAAAACGAAGGGACGAAATTGAGCGACATTCTCTATTATTGTATGTATTATACATTTTAACAAAAATATCTGATATATATTTATTAAATAATATATTTGTATTATCAAATCACACATACACACACACACACACATATATATATATGTATACATATATTTATATAATTATATACCTGATAACCATCGATGCAATCACATTTTCCAAGATAACACGATCCTCTACCAGAGCAATCGTTAGGACAAGTCGTAGAGACTCCTTCAGCTTCGGTGACGACCAGCGTAACCTTGTAGGGTTGAAGTTCATCGTTATAAACTGACAAGAACCAACGGCCAGTGTCCAAATATTGAAGAAGACTAACGTTGACCATCATTGGCTCTACGATCGTTCTTTTTATGAGAATATGTTGATAAGACTTGATAGATTTTGTTCCAGTCTCTTGCGAAGATCGGTTAGGTTCAATGCCAAAATCTTGCGTTGCCTGTTTCATAAAGCTCACAGCTTCGGACGGTGCATCCCTCTTAAGTCTGTGATCCACACGGCCACCTTTTACAAATTCAACGAAGTCGTACTGCGTGACGCTTGGTGCCACGTTTCGTCTTCCGTAAACGGCAAAGTTCGCACCCCAAGGTAACGTTAGATTTAACCTGATGAAAGCCGGTTGCTTGTTGCGGAACTCGGTATTCCAAAAGTGGTACGGTAGTATAACAGCCGAGTGCGCTACGTTGTAAGCTTGAAGCTCGAGCACGGCTGGCCATTGTTGGGCCGATTGTTGAATTTGCGGATCGCTTTGCTGGTCCCCAACACTGTCTGCAGCACTAGAATGTTCGGCGGTACTGGTCGGCAAGGATTCTGTAAGTGTAAACGACGAAACGCGATTAGGTATATGATTTTTGTTTTCATATGTTTTTTCTTTGTCTTTTTTTAAGTTTTACAACTCAAGTAATCATGTTTATAAAATTCACTTCGTTGTGATATATAGGGCATTAACGAAAGAAATTAGAAAAAAAAATTTTATTTCAATCTTTTATTTTGACCCTTTATAACTGGATCTTGTTCGGACACGGGATGAAAAAATATCTCAAGCAAAAGTTACTTGTTTTTTTTTCTTTTCTTTTTTTTTACGTAGAATATTTTATCATTATGAAAAATGTAGGTTTCTATTCAAAAAAACGAAGTTGATCCTGAAATAACCTTGAATCTTCCACTAAATAAAAAAATAATAAATGACACAATATTTCATCGTTGAAATCCGATAACTCTTCTCTGAAGAAATTTTCGTCAAAATATTTTTGTGATAAAAATTTGTAACTATATTTAAATACTCGATATATATATATATATATATATATATATATATATATATATATCAAAATAAAGTATTATTATATCATAGTAAGTATAACTTAGATTTAAAAAAAACATTAAAATATTTAGATTGACATACATACATATATGTTTAAACTAAACTATGTAATTTTAAAGTTATATGGAGTTATAGAGAGTTAAATAATTCACCTGGTATCTATATATTATGAAAATAAAACATGTACGAAATTCGTGCTAGATTTTAACACATCTTTACCAAGAAAGTTAAGTTTTCTTTTCATCCCCTTTTTCTTTTATACGCTAAAAAAACTGGGGAACTTGTGAAGCACAGCAAACCTTTAGAATAGGTCAACGATAACGATCAAGTTACATAGGATTAATGGCATGGTTGTAAAATCATTGTTAAAATTAAAAAGCGGAGATCATTAATATACGTACTAACATGCATATGTCGGAACGCTATAACGAAAACTGTATGTTAATATATAATGCCACATCGAGGAAAAGAGAGGAAAGGAGAGAGGGAGGTTGATGGTTCGAAAGTGGAATCGTACTTGGAGTCGAGTGCGTAAGAACATTAAGGGATTGTAAAATGCAAATGCAAAAGAAAGCGAGCGGCATTCGAATGAGTTTCCTTCCTCCTTCTTTCTCCCTTTCTTTCTCTCTCTTTCTCTCTCTCTCTCTCTTTCTCTTTTTCTCTTTTTCCCTCTCTTTCTCTCTCTTTTCCCGTTTGCATTCATTCCCTCCAATTTATGAGCGATGCCCTTCTATTGATTTCGGAGTATCTACCGGGTGACCGGCATAAAGACTGCCACGCCCTATTCGAGAAAATTTCTAAAACGATATTAATACGAATTTTGTAAGAAATTTTAACTTCTTTTTTCCTTCTTTTAATAAGAAAAAAAAAAATAAAAAAATTTACTAAAATTGAAAAAAAAAACTCAGATTATATTTATATTTTCCTAACTAAATTAAGTTCATGAGAGTGTCCGTTATGTAAAAAAAAAAAAAAAAAAAAAAAAAAGAAATAATAAAAATAATTATACACATTAGAAATATACAGAAGTACATGGTCATATAAATTTGCATACATACATATATGAATTCGCGTATAGTTCGCGTGTTATACAGGAACGTGACGATTATTCATCGGAAAAGCCAGGAAAAGTCGATTAACATTTTTGCACGGATAAGGGGTATAATAAATATAAATCAGATAATTCAAGATATATCGAGCGTGGCTTGCAAGATCATCGAGTAATTATTACGAGGAAAGCCGTTATTGTATAACGTGACGCGATAAAATAAATCATATTAAATTATAAGCAAAACGATCGCTTTGGGAGGAAGTCGTTCTTCTTTCTTTTTCTTCGTGTTCTCTCTTCCTTTTTTTTTTTTTTTTATTTATTTTTTAATCTGTTTTTATTAAATCATGCCTCATAGCTAACGCCCTCTCACACTTTTACAACCACTAAATAATGATTTTATCATTGTACCAATAATGTAGCCAGTTTCACGAGCCCGCCGGGTACATCTCTGCGTTTTGATACTTTCCATTTCCCTTCGGAATGAAACTCTATCGAGCGTATTCGATTTCCTACCGGGCTGATGCGGTCAATGCAGTTACGTTTACGAAGCCATTTGCAAAATGTATGGCACGCGAATCCATATCTCCATTAAAATTTCATTTCTTTCTTTCTTTTTCCTTTTTTATCTTTTCCTTCATTTTTGTTTTCGTGATTTTCGATAACGTATGTAAGTATTTCGAGCTACATGTTATCGATACGGGACTATGTAAACTGATTGACATATTTTTCCTTTTTCTTTATCTTTTATATAATCGATCGTAAAATTTAATTTTTAGAAAGACGAAATATTACAATTACGATTTATTAGTATATTAGTATGATTAAAGAGTTTATGAAAACAGATAAAGAAAATGAATCTTAAATTCATCGAATAGTTGTGATAAAACATGTTGAGTAAACGGAGTATGAATTTAAGAGGGAGAAAGTGACAGAAAGAGAAAGACTCATGCATCTTGGCTTTCTTTCACGCGTCGAGTGTTTATTTCATATAGCGATCGTATTCATAAAGTTATTAATCTCACTGTGTATTACCGCACGTAAAGAGAAGAGGAGTAAAGAGAGAGAGAGGGAGAGAGAGAGAGAGAGAGAGAGAGAGAGAGAGAGAGAGAGAGAGATAGAGGGAACTAGAGATTCATTCATGGTTTTGAAAGGGATGTTAGCTTTGATGCGAAAGAGAGAGTGAGGGAGATAGAGATAGGAGCACAGAGTGGCACGTAAAACGTGCAGCATCCGTCCATCTCCCAAAAGCAATCATCGTGAGACGTTGTTCGCGAGAGTATTTACATCATGCAAAGTGGATGCAAATTAACGGCTGCTCGATATTTACCTTCCGTTGGTATCTGAGTTGATATAGGGTCGTGAACGTGAGCGTTTTCATGAGTGACAGTCTTGATATCTTGAACCACTACGCAGTTGTTATTGTCTATCGGCCGCATGGAACTCACTGCTGAAAAAGAAAAAATAGGAATAATAGATAACGATAGGCTTACTTTTATTTCATTTATTTATCGATATGAGATCTTCCTATATGGAAACTTCCGTGTTTTCCGTGTTCGTATGTCTACTGTCGTTATATAAGTTTTGTAACAATATATAAGAAGGACAAGCTCTCTAACCGAGATAAAGATTCACTGCTATATTCTTAATGTTACATAGTGGTACTCTAGTCGAGACAAAATAGCACTGCCATGCGACTCTTTTATTGCGCTAGGAATCAGGAAAGGCATTCGGTGAATGTCCGGGATATCGTTCTAATGGCTTCTCATAAATTTGAACAATCGCTTTCGAATTACCACGAGACGATAGATTTCGTAAGACGACAGCAGTGAACTGCGATTTGAGTTGTATATACGTATGTACACACACACACACATAAGTACATGTATGTAATATATACGTACAAATACTTACATATACGTGCATTATGTTCGTTTGTTCAGTTCGACCAAGAATTAATGTGAAAGTTAAAATATAATCGAACGGCCGATCGACTTGCAACGACATTAATTATATCGATCGTAGCTACGAATTAATTACACGTTTGGGTAGTTTTTTAAATGGAAGGGAAACTCGATCTACCGTGCATCTAACGACCTCTTGGCTTATTAACGATCCGCCCTATCGATATCAGCTAATTGAGTCACGCACGGTTGCAGGTCGTGCGATTATTACCGTGACAAATGGAGACCGATGTGAGCACGCTCTCGCTAACTCTCGTTGTCTTTCTCTTTTCCCATCGTTACGCTCTCTTTCTTCTTCATGTAATTCTAACTACATTTGAAATGACTCCTGTCCTATATTATACACACGTTTGATTTATAATACTGATTTTCAAACTTTCGAAGAAGATCCTTTCTACCAGGCAAAAAAGACATTACTTCAGAAAATGATTTTTCTTCCTTTTAATACGATTCTTTGATACATAGGAAAAGAAGAAGAAAGAAAAAAAAACAGAAAAAGATAAAGAAAAAATCGTGCGGCATCTTTTTCGAGTTTGGCTGAAAAAGTTCTCGAGCAAGCAATACTACTCCCTTGGATCTGATTCAAATCGGGCAATTTCAAAGAGAACGTTGCTGATCACCCATCATAGCCAATTGGCAATCTCTTGGCCAATTTCTCGCGAATTTCAAACAAAATTTCAACGACGGAAATTTTGTCCTTTCCTTTCTTTTTGCTCCTCTTATCGTTTCCTCTCGTTGTTGTAATAAAAAAAGAAAAGAAAAAAAGAAAAAGAAACCTTGATAGCCTGATAATATTAATTACTCTCTTATTCCACGCTATCGCATTATACGAGGATGATAGGGATCTCGCTATTTACCGATCGGTGTTGCAATCTGTCCGGGTGTACGGATGGGCCATCACGCGCAAACACGACGTTGATAACGTTAAACGAGTGAGGAGGAGAAGTAGGAGGAAGGAGAGGTAACAGGAACGAAGGGACGACCGTGCTAGCAACGTCCGTTATGTAACTACGGTTGAAATTGAGTCGCAGTGAACCGTGAACGAGCTTATTTCGCGAGAACAGGGAGTGGAGAAGTTCCTCCCTTCTCCTCCTTCTCTTCACATCATTCCATCGTGACTGCCGCTGTAGCAACATCGTGACGTGTTTCTCGTAAAATTTTCAAACTTCCACTTCGGCTCGATCCTACGTCGCACGTGTGTGTCACGCGCTACTCGTAGAGAGTAGAACAATGAGAATCGTACGGCTACATGTTCCATTCCAACCCTCCCTTTTCCCTCGTGGAAAAGCATTATTTACGTTCGAAAATAGTTCTCGTAAAGAGAAGGAGAATTCTAAGCTCCATCAAAGTATAATATTTTCGATCGAACCGAGAGAATTCGAGAATTCGTCTCTCTTAGTAGAACTTTTATACTTTATCGTGCTTTCTCTTTCCCTCACACTTACATAAGTACGTATGTGGATACGTAAAAGTATACGGAAAATCGATTCTAACTCGATTTCGTTTTAGGACCTTCGTGTAGGTAGGTAGGTAGGTAGGTAGGTAGGTAGGTAGATAGGTAGGTAGATAGGTAGGTAGGTAGGTAGGTAGGTAGGTAGGTAGCTAACTTCCTCGGTACGAAAGTTATTTCGAAAAGGCGGAAATTCGAAAGGAACATGACGCAGGAAACGAATCGAATAGAGTCCTAGGTGCGACGACGATGATGCTTCTTTCTCTCTCTTTTTTTTTTATCTTTTGATATTGTGAGACGCGTAAAAATATTTTCGAAATTGATTGAGACATCGATGAAATGATTCGTACTGCTTATTGAATATCATATATGCAGAATATAATGAATTATTCGCGTCTGAAGTTAACTAATATTTCATATCTTTCTTGATAATAATCTTTTCATAGATGCTCATATATCACATGTATACGCGTGTATATGAGAGAAAAGTTACAGCCGACTGCAACAAGGTTATCGACAGAGTAGAAAGTGTTGCCTATCGTCAGGCGAATCCAATATGTATAATATTACATCGAGCATTTTCGTATTTCTTCGAAAATGATTAGCAAAGAAAAAGAATTTCTTTTCGATATCCAACATTTTTTTTCTCAATAATAAAGTAGCAAGTTTTTCAATTATATTCCCTTTGAATCGATAGAACGATTCATTTCCGAGAATGATTCCCGGATTATAGACGGATTATCCACGATCCTCTTCACGATCCCTCCCTCTCTTTTTGCTTGGCACTCTCATCTTCTCATCCTCGTTTTCTCCTCCTTCTACAGTCAGCGACCGCATCGAAGCAGGACATCCTCCTGTCCAGCTTGTCGGTAACGTTCTGATCAACTATCGATTGATTTCTTTACTCTTTCCATGCAAAACTTTTGCTTTTTTAATTACTTTTTCACGATATTTGATAACTGCCATCGTGTACAAAAAAGAATTCATTTTATTGAAGACACGTATTGATTTATCATTTATTACTACAATATTATACTATTGGAATTATTAGATAGTCTATTAGATAGTTTATTAGATCAAAATGAAAATTTAATAAGAAAACTTTACAACCGGATGGTCGAATATAATACGAGAAAAAAAAAGAAGAACTTATATAGATAGGATTATCGTAAGGAAAGACGATCATCGTATACGAAAGGTCCAGAAAGAGAGAGAAAGAGAGAGAGAGAGAGAAAGATAGAGAAGATCGGACAGAACAACCGTAGAAGAGACGTACTGATCTCCATCGCATAGTCGAAAGACCTACACATTCTCTCTCCCTCTCTCTTTCTCTCTCTCTTTCTCTTTCTCTCTTCTATCGCGGTATGTTCGTATAAAACGTGAGCGAGCGATGCGAGTGGACGAGAGAAGAGAAAGAGAAGTAGACAAAGAGAAGGATAGAGAAAGAGAGAAAGAGAGAAAGAGTGACAGAGATACAGGGTGAAAGGATAGAAAGGGGTAGTTTGGATGCAGTAGCAAACAGGCAGATTGGATTCCCGACTCGATTTACTGGAATGCAGGAATAACAGCTGGCGAAGTCTCTACTCGAGGCCGATCCGGCTTTGCAATCTCTCTCTTGCTTTCCCTTTCTCTCTCTCTCTCTCTCTTTCTCTCCTCTTCTTCTCTTCGTTTTCTTGTCCTTTCCCTTGCTTCTCACAGACACCGAAGTGAGTGAAAAAGAAAGAGAGATAGAGAGAAGAGTTTCGTGAGGGGTTTCCGTGAGGAGGGTGTTATATATATTCACGGGACAATGTGCCGTCGTCCAAGTCTCTCGTTCTCTCTCTCTCTCTCTCTCTCTCTCTCTCTCTCTCTCTCTCTCTCTCTCTCTTTATCCTTCCCTTCTTTCCGTCAAATCCCCTTATTTCCTCCAGCTTCTATAGATAAACCGTAATACCCGATGCCGCCGTCGTCGGGAACCTTGACCGCCGTTAGGATTTTCAGGATTTCCTAGTAGTACGTGAAATGCAAAAAGACAATTCAAACGGAGCAGACGGTGGTTGGGCAGGATGGTAGTAGAGTCGAGTTTCTCTTTGCTTCTCATTCTCTCATCTTCCTTCTCATTCTCTTATTCCCTCTTCCTTGCCTTTCTTTCTCTCTATTTCTCTCTTAGCCTCTTCGCTTGCCACCGACCGATAACGAGGGAGCGTTAATTTCTCTAATCGCTTCTGGCACGAGCGAGACACGACGATCTTCAAAAGCACCCTTTAGAGTATACTCGAGAGCCGTCGCCGTCGACACCGCAGCCTCCCGACAAACTCTCTCTCTCTCTCTCTCTCTCTCTCTCTCTCTCTCTTTCTCTCTTTCTTTCTTTCTCTTTCTCTCTCTCTCTCTCTCTCTCTCTCTCTCTCTATCTTTATCTCTCGTTCTTTCTCTTTCTTTCTTTCTCTATCTCCTGAACGTTGCATTTACATAACGGACCTATTTGGACTTGTTTCAAAAGTTTTTCCACGCCTTCTGTAAATACGACCGAGTTTCGAATCTCTGTCTCTCTCTCTCTCTCTCTCTCTCTCTCTCTTTCTCCTTCTCTCTACTTTTTGCTATTGTCAGAGATCACCGAATACGGAGTAACTCGCACCTTAGATCCTTTCTCGACTCTCCATCCTGTCGCAGAGCCAAACGTATTCATCTTTTTGTATCTCGTCCAACTCGGGCTCTGATCTTCCAACCAAAGAGAGAGATAGAGAGAGAGAGGGAGAGAGAGAGAGAGAGAGAGAGAGAGAGAGAGAGAGAGAGAGTACTTCCAAGAAAAAGTCTTTCTATCCTTCTGTCTCTTTCTTTCTTTCTTAAATGTGTCAGTAAATATCATCGGCCATCTCTGTGTCCTATATAACCTTTTTCTTTTTTTTTAATAAGAATATGAAAAGAATATTTTTTTCTTCGTCGCTTTATATTCTCTATTAAATATGTATATTAAGGAAGATTCATATTGACTTTTGAACGACCAAGTTTCTTGAAAAAAAAAATATATATATATATATAACGTCTTATACAAAGATTTTGTTCATTTTGAAAAGTTAGAAAGGAAAAATTGAAGAAAAGAGTGAAAGACACATCAAGAGCGAGAACAAGAACGAAAGAGAAAGAGAGAGAAAGTAAGTGCGAGCACCCTAAGCCATTGAAACGCTTCCTCGC
Source organism: Vespula pensylvanica (assembly GCF_014466175.1). NCBI lineage: Eukaryota > Metazoa > Arthropoda > Insecta > Hymenoptera > Vespidae > Vespula > Vespula pensylvanica. The sequence continues at coordinate 6,527,752 of NC_057687.1, read as the reverse complement.
TATCGGCCGGTAATATTTTTGCCTCTCCCTAACCGGATGGAGGCAACCACTCGGTGCTAAATGAACCATTACGTTGGCAGTATTAACGTGTGTAGCTTGCGCTTCCTACCAAAGATCCGGAGAGCGCCCTTACCGAACGGTATTTAATTCCGGTAAATACACCGCGATAACATTTTCTGTTTCGCTTGGTCGCACTTCCTGTTCTACAAGGGGAGTAAGAGAGAGAAAGAGAGAAAGAGAAAGAGAGAGAACATATGTTATTGAGCTCTTTAAACCTTATTGTTTACTTATTATTGGATAGATACTTCGATATTAAACGGATAATATGAATCATGTAAGGTATTTAGAAAAGAATAAAATCTTTTATAAGATTGTATATGATGCTTATGCTACACTCGCTTCGAAACTTTTTTTCTAAGATAGAAGTTCTGTCTGTCTTGTTAATATTGTTTTCTATAAATTATATTAATAAATATATTGAATAATGTAATAATCTATAAAATTCATGAAACTTTTCAAGGTACTAATATAATGTTTGTACGCTACTGATTGATATTGTTTTCAGTTTCAGTTTTCAGAACAAAAGTGAATGGCAAGAACATGAGAAAAAGAAATATTGAAGATCACGTTAATATCATTTTCCATATCACGATATTCCAACACGATATTATTCTTATAGGAAACATCATCGTCATATCGAGAATGTAAATGGTCGTTTCGCGCGCCCGTGCGTCCTTAATGCGAGCTTAAATTTCTTCTTATTCTTCGAGAGAGAGAGACAGATATACAGATAGATAGAATGAGAGAAAGAGAGAGAGAGAGAAAGAGAGAGAGAGAGAGGGAGGGAGAAAGGGAGAAGGAAAAGAAAAAGGGTAGAAGTAGTAATGGAGGAGAATAAAGTTGGGAGAAAAGCAACGTGTCGTTTGTTCGGCCTCGTTACTTGACTCGTAATGAACAGACCAGATTTACATAATAGGGTTATTTGTAGGTGGAGTGCGCAGAAGAGTAAGACAGATAAAGAGAAAGAGAGAGAGAGAGAGAGAGAGAGAGAGAGAGAGAGAGAGAGAGAGAGAGAGAGAGAAAGAGACATAGAGCTATGGGAAGCGGAATAAAGAGAAGGGGATAGGAATAGCGCGCGAAAAGGTGTTACACCTTCGTGCACCCGTTGTCGTAGTCATCATGCAGTCACAAGAAATGCAGAATTTAAACGTCAAGCGTGAAATATAACCGACAAGCAGCAATGTTACAAGGTACACACACACGCGCACACATATACTTATATATGTATCTACATACATACATCTTAAGCATAGTGAGTTTAACCAGTGTACGTATGTACATTTACATATACATTGAAAATATACAAATAATGAGAAATAAAAAAAGTATTACGTCGAAAGTATTTTCAACAATCCATTAGCAGTGTTTAATGTCGTGATATCGCAATGTACGTTTCCATTAACTTCCTTTTTCTACTTTTCTCGTTTATTTTCTTTTTCTGTATCTTTCTTCATTTTGAACTTTTTTGTTTCTCTTTTTAATATACTTTATTTTATTCATTTGTTTTTCTAATTAATTCTTTCAATATTTATAAAATTGATCATATTATTTTGCTCTATCGATGTACTAATATATATATTTGTGTGTGTGTGTGTGTGTGTGTGTGTAACACACACATACATATTTTGATCTCCTCTTAGAAAAATCGAATAGCATGCTAATTATTCGCGAGCAAATTATTTAGCTATAAAATTTCCACCCTCGTAAAAGAGGAGAGACCGCGGCAATTTCACATTAAAGAACGATAATGGCGATAACGAATCCGCATTAGCGTGTAACGAACTTTCCCAATCCCGATGGCCCGCTGCTGCATGGCCGATCGTAATTTCCCGATCGAGCCCGATTGGAAAATTGAGAAAAAAATATCAAATACCGAGTACCATGAACGATTCTTCACCGCAATAATGAGCCTTAAAGTATTACAATAATGTTCGATATAATTATAATAAATTCATTTGCTGTTTGATTTAGTATTATTAAATATTAATTAGACTAGAGGCAGGCAATATTTCATCAATAATGTTATTAATTTAATTTTTTTGCCCCAGCAGAATGGTTTTTTCTCATACATATCGATACAAAAGATTTACCTACTAACAGGCTGAAATTGCATCGCCAAGTGCCATTATCGCCGAAGTACGAAGTGTTGCCTGTCTCCAGGTGCAATAAATAATTGTAATAAACGATCGTACACTATTACGAATTATTCTCTTGAAATCTCGACTATGGCATGAAAAAAAAGGCAAGCAGTTAACTCGTGAAAAATTAATGGCCGACGCGAGTTATTCGCTCGACGTCGGTCAATCTGTACTTGCTCGTTCGTGGATAAATAACGAGAGAGACGAGTGTCTCTTTTTTTATTAATTATTTTGTAATTAAATCCAGCTGAATCCCCGTTAGATTTTTATATGCTTCTTTCCTCTTTTTTTCTTTCCTTTTTTCTTTTTTCTTTATAGAGAATACGTTTAATTTTGACGATCGAACAATTTTTAATAAAAGAGAACTTCAATTTGTAGAAAAATATTAATAATTTTGCAGTCTTATAAATCTATGTAGATTTTTCGGTTTTATCGGTGTACCGTTATTAAATTCAAATAGAAAAGACAGAACACGTGAATCGATAAACGGCAGAGAGCAAAATCTATTCGTGAAAGCTTAGTAATCTTCTTTTCGTTGTTCGCTTACCAGCAAAATACGCGAGCATGCCGGTGAGAGCAACGGCGAGTAATATCAAGGCGATGGAGAAACATTTCCAAGAGCATCTATGTTGACAGCGTTTGTCGATGTGAAAACGCGACGGTGAGTAAGGAGAGTAATGCGGTACTGCCGCGGCTCGAAGCGGAAAGCCTGGCATCACCATCGCTTGATTTTGAGCTGCGACGGTCCCGGTACCGCCATTACCAGCTCCACTTCCGAGACCACCTCCTAAGGAACCTACGGTCACCTGCTGTTGCGGTGGTGGAAGTCTGTAACATAGAAAATAAATCCATGAGTGGAGAAAGAGAACAAAATATGGGGAGACATATCTTACAAATTTGTAATTGATAATTATTAATATTGTTTCAATATTGTGCAAACAAATGTATTAATAACTTTTAAATGTATTTGGAGTTGCATCATTATATCATATTAACAAATTTAATTAGTTAATAAGTTTAATATACGCCTGCAACGTTTTAAGTTTTCATTACATTTGGCCACGGGAAATTATGATAATGTAATTTTTTTATTATTTCCTTTTTAATATTTACTTAAAAAATAATCCGGTATTTCTCTTCCAAAAGAGTTAAATATAATATTTTCTGATTCTGGAAAATCTCGTGTCAATTTAAAATAGAAACGATTAATTTGATGTGACTGAGATTAGCCTTCAAATATCGAATCCTTCGATAATCGAGTTGTTTTCAAAGAATAACCAAAGAGAGAGAGAGAGAGAGAGAGAGAGAGAGAGAGAGAGAGAGCGAAAAAGGAAGAAAGAGAGAAAACGAGGACGAAGGCACATCGTTGTATCACGATTTCGCTCTCGGGGCTTTGGAGAGATAACGCAAAGCTTATAAAAGATGCAGATACGGTTATTAACTCTGACAGGATCGGAGCGTACTCATACATACATACATATATGTACATATTTAGATGCGTCTCTCTCTCTCTCTCTCTCTCTTTCTCTCTCTCTCTCTCTCTCTCTCTCTCTCTCTCTCTCTCTCTCTCTCTCTCTCTCTCTCTCTCTGTATATTGGCATTGACTCGAGGGATTTCGCGAGAGTACGAGGATGCTTTTCGTGCGACGAGGCTAAGGCTCACCCGTCGAACCTATGTCACGGATTTTATTTTCATCCTCGTCATCGATATTTATCTTGGTCCCTTCTCTTCTCCGATGCCGAGGGACATCGACAAGAGCCACGAGCTGTTGCTAGCAGGAAGAAGAGAAAGAGAATGAACGGATAAGCACGGCTGGTATCCTCGAAAAGCGTCCTGTGAAAAGGGACAACGTCGAAACAGGGATTTAATGCGGTACCAGAATAAATATAGTTTTCCGATAATCACGTGGACTCATGAATAGCATTAGCTTCGCCGATAGAGAAAGAAAGAGACAGAGATACATAATGCATCACGCCTTCTACTCGTCCAACTCTTCTTCTTCTTCTTCTAGATTTTGTCCCAAAATCCTATAAGAATAACGTCCTAGTGACAGTGATCCTGTGATGCGGATAAAAAACGGGAATGTGAATATTGTATAAAAAGAAAAAAAAGGAGAAAGGGAGGAAGAGAGAGAGAGAGAGAGAGAGAGAGAGAGAGAGAGAGAGAGAGAGAGAGAGAGAGAGAGAGAGGATTTGCTGGACGTTCGGTATGGGCTAAACGAAAGTAGAACACAGAGATTTCACAATAGAATCTGGCATTATACTATTCTACTTTCTGGATAAGTAAACAGCGAGATCGATCAGCTGCTCGATTAGATTGCTCTCTCTCTCTTTTTTTTTGTCACATATAACATGATCTTTAGAATATATTTATGAGATGGTTAATTCTAATAAATGAAATCGTCCAAACGATGTATTCTCGTTGATCGATATAAACGAGACAACAAATGGATGATCGGAAAATTTAAAGAAATTTATCTCAATGATAACTCGAACGTCGAGCTGTTCGACGAAACACACATGCTTATATACACACAAACACACATATACACGCACTCACGCACGCATGCACGCACGTATAGAAACACATACGCAGAGATCAGAGTCGGACAATTTTCTCTTGAAAACTTTCCATCGGTCTTACTAGAAAAATCTCCCTGAAGAATTCAAGTTGGTTTCTCATAAATCAAGTCGCAAAGAATAAAATGAAAAAGTGAAAGAAGAAACGAAGTAGATTCGAGACACTTATTCTTACGTGTTAGTAGCTTCCTTCCCTTCGGTAGAGTTTGTCGACAAGGGAAGAGGTTCAACGGGGGAAGAAAACCTTGCCGTCGGCAACGTTCGTTCCTCAAAGTATCATTAAAACGTCTCGCGTGCCTGGCGTAACGCATAAGTTGGTTAACAGCTACCGACAAATACCATAAATAATCGAGCTTAGCTACGGAGGAGGCTCGCTTCACGATCCTATAAACGTCCGCTCATATTTCCCAACGGCAGGAAGCAATCAGACGCGACGTAAAAAAAGATAGACAGACAGAAAGAGAGAAAGAGAGGGAAAGAGAGATCACTGGCAGAAGTCCCGAGTCTTTCTTACTCGTGCGTGCAGACCGAGGCAAGAAAACGAGGAAGCAAAGGAGAGAGAGAGAGAGAGAGAGAGAGAGAGAGAGAGAGAGAGAGAGAGAGAAGGAGATGCAATAAATATTGCTTTTTCTTCGGGATCATTAAGTTGAAATAACGGAACGTGGCGGAAAATTAATTTACTAAAAGTATCGACTACCCCCACCACTATTTTCTCTCTTTTCCTCTCTATGTCTCTACACCATCGTCTGTCTCTTCCGACTGAAACTATCGAGCGAAAAAGTTTAATGGCGAAATAATGGGGCCTTTCGAAATGTTGGACGATGGCCAGTGGTGATATCAAGTCCCATTTGCGAATCTTCCTCGTTGTCGTGGTCCGACATGAAGGAAGAAATTAAGTCGTCTCTGTATGCATATACGTGTGTGAAAGACATTCGACCAATGAACCAATGTAGACGTTTTATTTGCGATTTATAGAAAAATTAATTATTTGAATATTGTATGGTGTATCGAAATTTTTCAACGATTCCTCGAATCTTTTGATCGTAATACATCCGATTACGCTCGAGAAAATTGAATTACCATCTAAACGTTCTTATCTACGATTGCAAGAAGTGAAATTTAGTTTTTGTTTTTTTTTTGTTTTATGCATTACAAAAGAAAAGAAAGAAAGGAAGAAGAAAAGGAAAAGAAAGAAATAGAAAGGTGCAACAAAGTTTTTTTTTCATCTATACTATCGATACAAAATCGACGAACATACGTGAGGTTTATAAATACATATGGTTTCTATTGGACCGGTTGAAATCAATTTTCTACGCTACGAGTATATAGAATACAGACACAAACGTATACATGTTCGCATAGAAACCGTACAAGGTTTAGTTCTCCGTTAGAGAAACTTAGAAAAGTTCAAAAATTTCGCGGCGCCGCACCGGCTTTTCGGGGGCGAGATAGAACGGAAGCCAATTTATTCGCAGTAAACACTATTACCCGGACGCTAGGAACGCGATTAATCTTCGCTTTTCCTCGAGCTTCTGCACTCACTCTAACATAGCCGCCATTGCCGTCGTCGGTTGAAATCCGTCGACGCTTCTGACCGAGAAAGTATCCTCCTTCTGGCTTCTCTCTTTCTCTCTCTCTCTCTCTCTCTCTTTTTCTCTGCAAAACAAATAAATCTCTTCCGGACATACCACCTAAACCTTCGCGATTCTACACGTCTAGTTGGACTGAAAATTCCATTTCAAAAGTATAACTATATATCGTATTTATACATTCCGTAGCTTTTACATTTCACATTTTGAAATACATTTTAAACGAATTTACGATATATTATATGTTCCATATTGTATTGATTAATAATTTCTATGCATTGTATATGTGTGTGCATATATACATACGCAAGATCCTCATGTTAATTCATAATAGTTAATTTCTTAATTTGATAATTTCAAATTGGTACATTATTTTAACGACCGATCGTAAAAACGAAAAATAAATTTCTTTTATATTACGAATTGAGATGGAACACCGATAAATAATTCGCTTTACGAACGGACTAAATTGAGGATAATCGGTGCCTCGATTGCATCGAACGATCGAAATGGTCCGAAGGGTGACGAGAAATAAGACTTAAGGAGAAAACTCCGAAACGAAGGGCGTTTAAGGGTGGCGAAGGAACGAGACACGAAGTAAAAGCAGCTATTCTATGCGCTGACATCCCTCTCCTCGCCGCTATTTTACCCACCTAACCCCCTTTCAAGTCAGGGGTTAAACCATTTGCCCTGGTAAATCGGTTGGCCGAAATCGAGTTATATTTCCTAATCGATACGATGGATTAGGTTATCGTATTGGTACACGTTGTTCGGCCACCCGTGGTCCACCACTTTTAGCTTAACTACTAACTATATATAATACTATATACCCTTAAACTATGCTCGTTATCTTTCTTGATTGTTTCCCTTAGAATATTATAAATAATATTATATACGGTATTTATTGACCGTATTTAAAGGTATTTCTATAACAACTTATCAGAATTGTTGTGTACAAGAAATTTCTATATAATAAAACAACCAAAAGAAATCTTTTTATTTTATTTTTCACTGCTACGTTTATCCATTATTATTCGTTTATTCTCTCTTTCTCTTTCCCCCCCCCCCCTCTCTCTCTCGCTCTCTCTCTCTCTCTCTTTCTCATTAAGGAAATGCTTCCATAGGAGCGAACAAAAGCGTTAATTAATCAATGGGACCATAGAGGAAGTTATTCGGTTGTAAATACTACAAAGGAAGGAACAATGCCTTGACCGAGTAACAGGCTAGATCGTTCGAGATCTCTCTCTATCTGTCTTTCTCTTTCTATCTCATGGTATGACAACGTATAACACCTACACCGATTAAAGCGAATTGACCGGCTGCCTGATATATTGAAAGTTAAAAAGGTAATTGTGGGGTGGTGTGCCGTCACATATTGAGCTGAGTGTCGTCTGAGTGGAAGATTGGTACTGTTGCAGCTGTGAGAGGAGGAGCTAGAGGATACGAGTTCGAGCGTGTGATCCAATTATGATGTAACGAATGTATCGTCGATGGTCGACGAGCCACCGACACACAACGTGCTTCGAGTGCCTGAGCGTTTCGAGGACGCTACTACTACGTACAGTTAGAGGTATAGTACGCGTTCCTACTACCAATAGGGATGCTGGTACTACTCGCTAGGAGACACACGGGAGCAACATCAAACGTCCCTTTTCGTTGACGAGTGGTCCTTCATTAAGAGTCGATTGCTGGCACGCTTCGATCGAATGTCTCCTTGGATTTCGCCTTCAACGTAGAGACACAAACTAGTTAAGTTCGGCTATCGATCGATAGCTCTATCTACAATATATGTATGTGCATATCTATTTATGTTTCTCCGGAGTCTTGACTTTGAATAAAAATATCTTCGATTTTTTTTTTCATATATACGATTTAACGTATCTTTTTATATACCGATCCTGAGTATATATTTATAGTGGAAGAAAGAGAAAGAGAGAGAGAGAGAGAGAGAGAAAGATCGTGGTAAGCTTGCAGACCAATCATTTCCGACGGTTTCATTTTCGACGGTTCTTTGATCCCTGATTTATCGTCACGATCGAAATAGAAGGCAACGTTAACTACTATTATTAAATTCGTTCGGAGTGGGTATATTCCGAAGCTCGTTCGTCATAGTCGTCTTTCGCCACCGGGATAGTTGAGAAAGAAGATAGAGAGAAAGACTCGAGGTATTTCGGAAAGAAGGGAAAAATGAGAATGACGCGTATGGAATTTGAAAGGCAAGAGAGAAATCGCTTGCTCGTTAGGTGGATGGTCTTAAACGAAATGTGCTACGGCGATAGATTAACAGCGAGGGCTAAGAGAGGACGATTAGAGAAGGGAGAATGAATGAAAGAAAGAAAGAGAGAGAGAGAGAGAGAGAGAGAGAGAGAGAGAGAGA
>NC_057687.1:6489021-6518909 GCF_014466175.1 Vespula pensylvanica | reverse complement strand
AGAGAGAGAGAGAGAGAGAGAGAGAGAGAGAGAGAGAAAGAGAGAGAAAATATACCTACGTAGGAAGAATCCTAATAAAAATCTGATACCTCAGGGTCCGCCTTCCTTCAGAGGGTGTCCCGAAGGAGAGCTAGAGTGACACAAAGATCTGTAACCCGATGCGTGGAGCCGTACTTGAAATTGAATCTCACTTTCCAGAGAAAAATTACTTCGGCTGTGAGCGGAATAACGAAGTCTTTTCGTCTCTTTTCTTCTTCCTTCCTTTTTCTTTTCCCTCTTGACTATTCTCTCTATCTCGGTCTACCATTTTCGTCATTATCATTTTCGTAAGATCGAAAGAACAAAAATGAAAGAGAGAGAAAAAGAGAAATCGTAATATTAGTTGTTGAAAACTTCATGCTTTAAACTTTATGGGACTGTGTTGTTAATTATTAATTTCAGTCTTTTAATATTAATTAGAACCCTGCCAAGCTATCTCTCTTTATCTCTATTTATCTTTTGAGATAGAAGCATGTGATTACGTTGAGATTGTAATTATAATTGTACGGTTAGCTAGCATCCTTGTCGTTGTTGTCGTTGCTGTTACCGTTGTCATCGTCGTTATCATCGTCATCGTCATCTCTCACGCCTAATTCCTAAAAACACGATGGCTTTCCACCCTCTCTCGATTCTCTATAGGTATACATACTATATCTACAAGGGTATCGGTCTTAACGGTAATAATAGTTATGATGTCACTGAATATTCAAGTCGACGTTCACCGAGAGAAAGCTTGCGAATTTTGTCGTAGCAAAATTACTATGTACCTATGTATGTACATATATATGTATATATTGTAGGTATACATATGTATAATATATGTACATACATACATATATATATATATTTATATGTATATATATATATGTATCTATGAATGTATAAATGTATGCGTATATGTATATATGTGAATAAGCTTTGCTCGTCGTTATTCGCTGACTCAATGACCGATTTTACATAGAGGATAAGACGATTGTGTGTACTTGGCGATAAATTTATGTTATGTGACGTTCTAACGTTGAAATTTCGATCCTTCATATATATATATATATATATATATATATATATATATATATATATACGAACACCGGAGTATGAATATGCAGAAAATTAGTTGTCTTACGTTTGGATTAGAATATCCGTTCGTTGTTTCTTAGAGATAACAATAAATCATATATCTGTATCAACGAAAATACATATGATAAATTTATAAATTAAATGATAATTTATATTTAAATATTCCACTTACTTTTGAAAAAAAGGGAAAAAGAAAAAGGAAAATAATTAATAGATATTACAAATATGAACTTTCATTTTCCGCAATTTTTTTTCTACAAGTTTTCCTACCCTCGGAAAATTAATTCAATTTAAAGAGATTAAAGAGTCTCTCGAGATTGAAAAATTTCTCTCGTATATACCAAAATCGTGGAAGATGAAAAGGGCGTCCAGAACAAAGCAGCGTTTCTCGCCTCGTAGGCTCGTACATGCTTTGAGTTTGAACGAGAGAAAGAGAAAGAGAAAGAGAAAGAGAAAGAGAAAGAGAAAGAGAAAGAGAGAGAGAGAAACAGAGAGAGAGAGAGAAAGAGATAGGGAGAGAAAGAGAAAGAGAGATAGTTCGCGGTACGCGAAACGACGATACTAATGTCAGTGGTAACACGTTATAAAATGCGATACCAGGCAGCTGCGGTACATGTACGGTAATACAATCCCGCGTAAATCCTGGCTGCCTTCTCTTCTACGGCCGGTGTACTGTGTCCCGTGGTTTATTGTCATCCGGCATACCGTTGAAAGGACGCCGCCAGCTGCTAGGCTCCTACCAAAACCCCCCTTTTCTTCCCGATCCAACAACCCCTCCCTCGACAGCCTTCTTCTTCTCTTCCTCCTCACGTGGAAATCCGAGTCGGCCCAGATCTGATAAGAGCTAGCGTAAACTCTCTGTCTCTCTCTATTTTTTTCTCTCTCTCTCTCCCGTTATCCTTCGAAGTGTAATCTCCTTTTAAAGAGACGTCCCTCCGTTGATCCAATTTTTATAGCTTTACGCGGACGTTGACCTTGAATGTCGTAATGAATTTTTACGAAGTATTTCAAGGTCATCGGAATTATCATATTTATTATATTATATTTATTCGTATGTTATATAGGGAAAGCGAATTAATCAAAAAGTTTGTTTGTTCTTTATTTTTTTATGTTGCAAAATAAACAGATTGATTTACATTACAACATATTCAAATAAAAGAATAATGTATATATATATATATATATATATATATATATATATATATATGACTTAGGAAGCAACTTTCATAATTACATATGTAAATTATGAATGTATATTATATAGTGTGACCGATTTCAATGTGACCAAGAAAGAAAAATGTTTCGATATTTTCATAGCGACACGTCTTTATGCGACGATGCATTAGCCTCAGAATCATTCCTCCGCTAGGCGCGATCCGTGACTAGCGAATCGCGATCGTCGAGAGGAGATAAAATCATGCGAGACGTGAGAGGAATCGTTTCGCGTTTTCCACGCGAAAATCCAATCTCTTTGCTCGGAGCCACCGCGCCCGCTTCGATGCTGACGTACCTTTTCGCTCGTTCCAACATTCGTTTTCCATCTATGACTTATGTATGTATATCGTCGTTCCTTTTATTTTTCTTCTTTTTTGTCTCTTTTTTTTCTCTTATTTCATTCTTCTCGAGCAACGTTCACATTATTTTTCATTTATAATAAAAGTAATGTATATGGCACATAATTTTTGTAATAAAAAACATTGTTCGTTCTACTTGATATAAAAAAAAAGAAATCGAATTTTTGATAAATTCATTGTACCGATATATTTGTTATTTATTTATTTTTTCGTTTATATGCAGCTATGTAGATGATTAATAAACGATACAACGAACGAACGCATACGAACGTGCGCGAACTAGTAAAACGATGATACACCGTTTCATCCCACCCATCAAACCTTAAAATCGCATTCTCGATCGTTTCTAGCGTTATTCCACGGTACCGGAATATTTCTATGTTCGTGAGTGGCATTCGCGATTTCTGCTGGATCCTTCACGATTTCTGACGAAGTGCACACGTTACATTTGTATGCCATATGAAAGATCGTCGATACGAAAACGATCGACTCTATTTACTTGCATCCCTTCTATTGTCGTGTCATTCAAGTTATTCTTCGAATTTTTCGAGTCCCACATTCTAACTTGATAAATATCATTTTATAACGTCAATTTTATGATAATTTTTAGTAGTAACCTAGGTCATAGACCGATCTAACTTTAAATAAGTAACAAAAAACATTCAATTTTGGGCTACTTTGGTAATTACTGATTCATATCTAATATTCGTATATGTTATATAAATATAAGTCACGGAATAAAAATATAATAAATCTTGTTACACGAACTCAATTTAGTTTTTACAAGAAGATTCATTCCTGAACTGAATAGCTAGATTATTTTGCAGTTATTTTGCACTATACACAACGAGAAGAACCAAGAACGTAGAAAAGAAAGAAAGAAAAGAGAGAGAGAGAGAGAGAGAGAGAGAGAGAGAGAGAGAAAGAGAGAAAGAGAAAAGATCTTCGTAATCAAGGGAACGATCGTATTCCGTGCTCGATTCTTACAAAGATCCTTCATAACCGCTTGGAAAGTTTGGTAATCCTTGCGGATCTCTTTCAAAAAGCTATCCCGTTGTTCTTTCATCGATCTTCTCGGAGAAACACCGACCGACACGTTTTACATATTCCACGACGCACGCTCCATCGATAAAGTATAGTAGTACTTTCTCAGCGTTTAGATTTTCTTAGGACGATGAAACTCTACGAAAGATCGATTCTTGTTCCTCTAAGATTACAGAAAAAAGGGAAAGAAAAAAAAAAGAAAGAAAAAGATAGAAAGAACGATGGTCTTGGCAAACTTGCAATCATATTAACGTGGAAATCACCCGGAGAGAAGTGTCTTCGACCTTTATGATATTGGATTCCATCAGGTGGTAACGACACGACTTCGACTTGAAAGTTGTCTCACGTTTACGCGAGTCTAACCCGCGACACGAAGCCCTGTATTTTTCTTGAAGAAACGATATGGGATGAAGAAGAAAGGGAAGGCTAGATGGTGTCCGTTATTACGAGCGTGTGGATAAAAGTCACGTGTATATACAATATATATATGTATATATATGTGTGTGTGTGTATGCGTGTTGTGTGTAAGAAAGAGAAAGAAAGAGAGAGAGAGAGAGAAAGAAGAAAAAAACGAGACTTCGAAGAGAAACTGTACTAGTGAACGGGGTAGGTGGGTGTTGGTGAGGGTAAAAGGAATAGGAAAAGTGGAAAGTGAGGATAGTGGTATGGGGTTTGAAGATGATACACCGGCTATGTCGACGTCATCGGAAAGCTTTTGCTCCTACGGCAAAGTTCGCGTTCGATTAGCAGGAAGGGATGGATATATGTATCATCGGCTCACGGTTCTCTCCGCAAACTTTGACAGCATTCGATCATCCCCTGTCGTGACTGAACCGCCTGTCGCATCCTAACAATGTGGGAAGCCGTAGAAGCAAAAGAAGGATGCTGGTTGCTACGAGAAGAGACGCGAAGATGAGGGAGAGAATATTACACCACGTGTGCCAGTAATAAGACGATAGCACGTGACGATAATGCAAAAACGTTTTCCCTGACTTCGTTGTCCTCTTTCCTTTTTATGTTTTTACACATTTCCTTTGAATATATTCGATTTCTATTGAAGGATGATCATCGTTTTTCTTTCTTTCTTCCTTCCTTGTTTTTTGTTGTTTTTTTTTTTTTTTTTTTTTTTTTTTTTTTTTTTTTTTTTTGATTTCTTCTACTCACTATTATAATATTTATAATAATCGTCAATATCGTTGAAATGATTATCGATAAAATTTTCATAGGTAACGGACGAATCATTCAGCTAATTGACTTTCAACGTTTCTGAGGAAGAAAGGTATTCCGTTTTCCTGTAAGCCTGAAGTATCCTATTAGCTCGAATATCGGTACTGTGTTCTGCGAGCTCGGCGAAGTGTGGCTCGAGGGATAAAGAGAAAAAGGAAGAGAAAAATAGATAGATAAAAAGAAAGAGAGAGAAAGAAAGAGAGAAAAGAAAAGAAGAGGGTAAGAAATACTCGAGTTCTTTGATATTTTTAGTTGAAGCAACTTGGCCGTCGGCCCGCTTGGTTTCCCTTATTCTTTCGCCTCCTTTCTCCTCTTTTTCCGCCATTCTTTCTCTCTCTCTTTCTCTCTCTCTCCCTCCCTCTCTCTTTCTCTTACGAGTTTCGCGAAACTCAATTTCATCTCAGCTATTTCTCTCTCCTTTCTCTCTCTTTTCCTTTCTCTCTCTTTCTCTCTTTCTCTCTCCCTTATGAGGAAAGGAGGCCTTAGGAGGCGAGATGGCAGCGGGACACGACGTAATGAAGAAAAATCTTAGGAGGATATTGCGGATAGTGGAAAAGGAGAAGGGACCAGATTTTCACATACGTAAACGTAACGACTTTCAGGGCGGATGGGCCTCGAAGGGTCGAGACGCGCATCCAGCCGTATTGCCGAGGCACGAGGCGTCATTATTTTGAGTGCGACACGCCCGAAGAAAGTCGTTGGTGGAAGGAGAAATGGACGGCAAGAAGAAGAAGAAGACTTGCTGCTGTGTATTCGGCGAACCGAGAAATGCTCCAAAGCGTGATGTTTTCTCTAACGACGATGATGATAGCGTCGTCGTCGTCGTCGTCGTCGTCGCTGCTTCGTTTATCCTGTTCTGCCCTTCTTCGTTGACGCCAACGCAGGTGACTCCGCGTCATTTGCGAAGAATAACAAATACAACCCTAGTGGATCGTTAACTCTGACGCAGCCATCGACTGCCTACGATTTTTCATGTAAACCCGCTTCAATGGCCCGAAACGTGCCAAACGGCGCGACTAGTCGATGAGAAATAACACCACGAGATAGTCGCTTTTTTCTATTTTTTTTTTTCATTATATATGTATATACATACATACATATATATATATATATATGTGTGTGTATCTCTATTTATCTAATAGATTCTTTCTTTTATCCCTATTCTGCATTTTTTCCTTTTTCTTGATCATCGATTATAGATTATGGAATTTGTTAAATAACGTCTATGGAATAAATTATACATCACACATATATACACACTTTCGTTACTTTGTTTTATCTTCTTATTTTATATCTATATATTTCGTTTAAATACCATCACGTGATATAAGAGGAACTTATTCTTCTTTTTTTCTATGTATTCTTAAAAATCTTCACGAAGATGATTCTCATCATATAATTCACATCAGATCGAAGAGCTCTCTGAGATATTACTATTGGATCGCATATACAACTCCTTACTGAAGTTGTATAACATCGAGAGCATGAACCACTACTACTCGTGATCGATCTTACTTTCTTTCTTTCTTTCTTTCTTTCTTGTTTTCTTTCTTTCTTTCTTTCTTTCTTTCCGACGGCGATCGTATTATCAAAGCCATATAAATCCAAGAGTGAGTTGCTGCTCGTCGATAATAATCGATAAATCGACGGTAGAAGCATCTTTTGTCTATGTGAACCCATATACGAGTATTTAATACACTATGTACGTTGCTTTGTCTTTTTATTTTTTGCTCAACAGCTATCGTTATCAATCATAATCGTAAAAAAAATATATATATATATAAATTTTACAGTAACGACCGATAAATAATTGCAACTATGAAGAAGTACGTTCTTGAAACGAGCACTTTGTCACATTGGCACGCTATTGGCTACCACGTGAAACATCCCTCGACGATCAAGTGCGTACCAACGTAATGGCATTAATTTTACCTTTTATCGGATTTCACGACAAGCTCAACGCGTTAATATGTCACATTAAAAACGATCTTTATATCAGTTATATTATGGGTGCCCTCGATTGAAAGGCAAGCTTTACGAGTTACGTTCGTTGCAACAATGGGAGCTTATTTTTATAGCGAAATCGTTATTTTACTCTATTTATATATGTGTATATAGGTAGGTATATAAGACCGAGAGAGTAACAGAACCGATCGTTACTTCCTATATTTGTTTTTTAATGTATTGTTAAGAAAATATTATGCTCTCCCAATAACTTGTCGACGTTTAGAGAAAAGTTGATTCGATTATTGTTTGAATTCTGAGAATAAAGTGAATTTATTTTATGATAGTTTTAACGTTAACATTAATATTATTTGAATTACCATATTTATATAAAAAGTATAAATTTTGTTGGAGAAAGTAAAGACGATTTAATTACTAAAAGATCATTTTTTAAAAATATTAATTAAAATAATTAAAGAAATAGAAATATACCTGAGTTATATGTATTACATTATACTAATATGTATATATATATATGTGTGTGTGTGTGTGTGTATATCATGAACGCATAATCTAATAAATGCCTTTATTACGGATCAGTATCATAAAATCTGTTTTTGCATTATCAAATATCATTGTTTAATCAATGTTTAAAGTACGAGATCTCGAAAATCAAGCAAGCGATAAAGCATTCTTGTGAAATAATAAATGTTCGGTTAATATAAATTTCATTAAACTTTAATGAGAATATCATTTATCATTTACGAAGGAAATACGTCATTTGGAGAAATTTATAGAATTTCGTTTCTATATATTGTATAATGCGTTTTGCATTCTCTCTCTTTTTCTTTCTTTCTTTCTGTATCTTTCTCTTGTTTTTTTTTATGCTTTTGTATTCTTTACATAATTCTCGCAAAGGATTTAGAATCATAAAATACGTATAATGAAAGAAGGATTTTTCCGGAGCTTTCGTTCAATTCAGAGTTATGATAAAATTATTTTTAAAAAGATTAATGACTAATGAGAAAAAGTTTATTCGTTTTAGAAATTAAGAGGCGTTGGATAGGATAAACGATTAAAGATAAAAAAAACTATAATTATCAAAAGTCTCTTTTCATTTTATGACTGGAACAAGTTTCGGTCGTTTCAGTCAAAAAAGAAAAAAAAAAAGAGAAAAGAAACGAAAAGAAAAGAGAAAAGAAAAAGAAAGAAAAAATATTCAATAGCCATTGATTAAATCAATTTTAATATTTGCACGTTCTTCGTGTTGTTTTCATCATCGTGTATTTGAGTAAACGAAAGAAACAAGAGAAGCGGTTTGCGATTCGTAATGTCTCCTACCCTACTTGAATTTGTTCGAATGTCAAGAAAAAGGAGTTTCACTTGTTCGGATACTTCGGAAAAGCTGACCTTCGTCCTGAGTCAACTACGGTCGGGTAAATCTAATTTTAAGGGTTTCGATTGTCCGTTGCATTATATATGTCCTGTCTGCAGTATGCTCCCTTTACTCGGTCAGTATTTGGAAGGGTTCTTTAAAACATTTTCCTTTTTTTATATTTTTCTCTATTTTTTTATTTTTTATTTTTTGTAGAATATCGAAGTAACTTTCTCTCTCTCTCTCTTTCTCTCTTCTTTTTTTACCTCTTATTTTCCATAAAATGCCAAAATAACTTTCTCTTATAAAGTCACGTTCTCTCTCTCTCTCTCTCTCTCTCTCTCTCTCTCTCTCTCTCTCTCTCTCTTTATCTTTCTCTCACTCAAAAGCTCGTCTATCAAGCCTTCTTCCACCTACACGCTTTTGCTCTACTCTTCTTACTCTCGACCCCGATATACACATACTTACCTACTACATAGGTATATTTTTGGCTCTCAAGTGTTTTCTGTTTAACAATACCCAGAAAGACATTATTTCTTTATTTATACCAAAAAACCAATACGTGTGTTAGACTTTTCCCACATTCTTACGTTTTATTCTTCTTTTTGAAATCATATAGATTGTCAAAAACGGCTGACTACTTGAAAACTAGAAAACTCATTCTAGCTCGTATTCTGTTTCTACTTATAAAGTGATAATTAATTATCGCATCTTTAAAACGTCATTCCTATTGCATTATATAAACGACAATATTCGAATATCACTCTTTTTTTCTTCTTTTCTTTTTTCTCGTTCGTATAGGTATATAATCCATTTTGAAAGAAAAATGGTAGAGAACGCGAGAGAAAGATTTTTTAATTTGACGCACGTGGAACGTGTTCTCATTCGCTTCGTATTTCGCCATATTTCCCGTGAATATTTTATAACCTTTCCCGTCGAGGTAGTAAAGCGACGCGAGACTGTTTATAGCCCCTTCTAACTTTCCCTCTCTCTCTCTTTCTCTTTTCGTAGGTCACATCGACCAAGAGAGAGAGAGAGAGAGAGAGAGAGAGAGAGAGAGAGAGAGAGAGAGAGAGAGAGAGAGAGAGAGAAAGAGAAAGAGAGATTTACGTTTTCCGCGAACTTACTCCGATCCGTTTGCAAATTCATCGAATAATTTTCTTTTGCTACAATTTCATTCCTTCTTCATACTTCAACCCAACTCCATATTAAATATTCAATATCAATAGTGAACATGAAAAAAAAAATATATATATATATATATGCATATATAAGAACATATGGTTAATATCAAATCGTAAGATTTTTAAGTCGCTTATCGAAAAGTTTTCGATTAAAGGAGTTTCCTTTTGTATGTGTATTACATAAATGGAGGAATATTCACGGCGGCAACGTTTAGTAGTAAGTAGTACGTATGTATGTATTTTCTTGGTGGACTCGTAAGCTCGGTTAGAACGTGGAAGATTCTCTGGTATCACGAAAGAGGAGCCTAAGCCATCGGGCTGGGTCTTTGCTCCTTTGTGAAAGGAGCGTCGCGACGCTTCCGATCGGATAAAAGTTGAGTCGGATGAAAACGGAATTTTTGTCCGCCTGAAACTTTTCTCTCCGCGTCCGGAAAGAGTGTATTTGTGTGTGTGTACATACGTGTGTGTGTATGCGTGTGCGCGAGAGAGAGTGTGTGTGTGCGAGAGAGCGAGTGAGATAGCGTATTGTTCGCAACAATGTTCGCTCGAACGCTCGCCCTCGCTTATACCTGTAATCTAACGTTTATCCACGGTAGCAGACCGAAAGAGGATTTTCCAACGATTTCGAATGCGAATCGGGAACGAAATTTTATGTGTTCGTTCGTTGCTAGAGGGAATAGGTTTTCGTTCTCGCGAAAAACAGATTACCTCGCTCGCATCATAAAATTCTAACGAAATGAAAAACTTTTTGACTATCGGATGTCGATCGTTGTTCATCCATGGTAAATGTAAATATTTTATTGAAAAAGTCACATTGTTGATGTCGACGTTTACTCAATAAAAATTTGACGAATTGTTTCTAAAACCGATCTAAATCGGTTTAGAGAAAGACTTTGTTTCTCGTTCAAACAAAAACAAATTAAAATTGAGTTTTTGATAAGGATAATTTATTGACAATAAAAATACTTTATCGGAAGATGGTGTTTGTAAGTTCTGAGAAGAAGAGAAAAAGAAGAAAAAAAAAAGAACAAACGTACTGATAGAATTTATTTGCAAAAGAATTTTTTGTCGATTAATAAAGAAGTAGCGCTGACGAGTTTCATAAGTTCGAGATGCTAACGTTTCGGGAAGCTTTAGGAGACTCGATGGTATGCAGAGAGTTATGGAAAGCGATGGACGTTGTTGGTGTGCGAAGAGGAGAAGGAAGAAGAGAAGGAGGACAGAGAGAGAGAGGGCATTGGCGTTCCTGGCGGAAGCACTATTTCAACGTAATTGTCGCTTCATCGTTCCCTCTCGTCCGCACGGTACCGTATCTAAGCTCCGACATACCATCGAGAGCAGGAGAATCCCTAAGCTGTCCTCTACCTCCCTCTCCAACCCCTCTTCTCACGATATACGTATCTACGTCTACGTTTATATGTCAGTATACAGAGAGGGATAGAGATAGAGTATGAGACACGTTTATATTTATATACCAATTACGTGAGAGAAAGAGAGAAAGAGAGAGAGAGAGAGAGAGGGAGAGAGAGAGAGAGAGAGAGAGAGAGAGAGAGAGAGAGAAACTATCTAAACGCATAGTTACGTGTCTTTGCTCGGTAGACACCTAGCCAGACGAAATTAACTTTAAGTAAGAGGAAAGCTTGGCCAAACGACTCGCCAGAAAATGACCGACTTGTACCAACCGGAGAGATGCCTAATGACATCCGGTAAGAGCGACCACGCGTACTTTCCTCTGTGCATTCACACCGACTGCAAAAATTCCAAAGCTCCGTGGTGTGTTCTCCGGAAGTGAATGACAGGAGTAAAACGTCTGGATAAGTAATTATATAAACGAAGGAAGCAATTTCGTGCTTCTCTTTGATATTTTTTTAAATCTTTTTTCTTTTTCTTTATTTTTTAAATTCATTTCGGTATACGTAAAGAAACGAAAAAAAAAAGAAAGAAAAATAACGAAATTTTTGATCATTTCAACGGAGTAGAGTTTGCAACGAAATTTTTCTGGAAACGAAGCGGACAGATCGCAAGTTGGAATCAAATCGATCAGTCTCCATCGACGATAACGACGATATCGACAAATTGGCGGCCTGTGCACCGACGTATTCCCTGAAATTTGTTAATCCCTCGCGTCCAATCTGTCACGCATCGTCACGACGTTTCTCCGTGTACTATAATATATAGTTCTAGTAGACCTTTATACACGAGTGTATTGTACGTATTATAGATATACATATTTATATAAACATTATCTATACGCATATACACATAGAGAACATAATCATACCTTTTACTAATGTACATTCATACGTGACTCGAACTGCTAGCTTTACTTATAGTCCCCTTCGTTTTCTCTTCGTTCTCTCCTTCTGCACCCTTGCTAACTCTTAATGTTTGCCAACACACCACCGTTGTATTTATTTCAAGATACGCCGACTTCGTGGTAGGGTGTGAAGGAGACCATTGGGAGAGAAAAAGAGAGGGAGAGAAAGAGAGTGAAACGAAAGAAGCAGCGAAGGAAAAAAACACGAGTTTCATGCGAGAGAGAAAGAGAGAGAGAGAGAGAAAGATGGGAGAGGTTGAGAGTGTGGAAAAAGGTCAGAAGGGTCGTTTTTTTTCGATGAATAAGGTAGAGTTTTCTATGTAGTGGCTATGAGAAGGGAACATCATGGAAAGGGAAAAAAGCCAGACTACTCGTAGGTGTTAAATCGAAGGAAACTCGGAATCGAAAGGAGATACTTGAAGGAAGGAAGGAAGGAAGAAAAGAAAGGGAGATTTCGAAGATTGCCCGACTTTCAGAGCAGAGAGAAATAAAACAAAAGAAAAGAAAAGGGTAAATGGGATTAGGGAAAGGAGAAGAAAAGAAAAGAAAAGGAATGAAAAGAAAAGAAAAGAAAAGAAAAGAAAGTAGAAAAACAAGAAGGAGAAGAAAAAAGAGAAACTAATGAGATTCATCTCGCACCTGTGCTTCCTTCAATTAAAAATAATAATAATAAAAAAAAAAAAGAAAAGAAGAAAACAAAAATAAAACAAATAAATAAATAAAAAGGGGAGCTAACTCCAATGACCGAGAACGATGAAACGAAAAAAGTTTTGGCCAATCGAAAGGGCACGACCACTTCCACAATGAGAAAGGGAAAGCGATCGAGAAAAGTTCGGCGAACGAGTCACTTTCTCGTTTTTTCGTTTTTTAGTTTTCGCGTTCACGTTGTTACTATTTCTAAGAGTCAAATGAACGGTAACGATCGGTCGATAGTACGATAAAATTAACTTTATACGTATAATACGATAAACACGACATATATCAGGATCGTAAATTTGTGAAGAAAGATATGTATATATGTATGCATAAAGGTATTAAAATATAAAGGTATTTATATTCTTTTATTTCTTTTTTTTTTATGGGTGTCAGGATTTATTTTATTTCCTTTCTCTTTGTTTTTACAGGTGTCAAGGAGATAATAAAAAAGATAAAAAAGATAATCCAGTCGTGACATTTGAAATCCTCAGTTTTGCTCGTAAAGCTTAAACCTTTGGAATATGAAATGTTTGTCGGATGGAGAAGAAGTTTTTATAATTATTAAAAAGAATAAGAGAAGAAAAAAACAAAGAAAAATTAATACCGATTTGACGTTGTTAATAAAGAGACTTTCATTAAATACACCAACGACATACTTTTCGACAGTACAATTAAGGGCACCCTTTTGTTCGTCCATTAGAGAAACATCGTTGAGGTTTTCTCTTTCTCTCTCTCTCTCTTTCTTGGTCTTTCAATTATAACGTACGATCGTGCGGCCAATCATTCGAAAAGTCTTTCAGGAGAGAGAGGAAGGGTCTTTAAACTGGAACAACGAAGTCGAGCAACGTTACAAGAAGTCGGCATTGTAGAGACCAAAGAAGAAGAAGTGAAGGGTGGAAGGGAGTGAAGGGAGGAGGGTCGTTTGAAAAAGGCAATGCTCGATTCGAGCGACGACGAGAGGTCGTTATCGTGTCGTGCAACGTCGTAATGGCGTACAAAGCAACGATAGCGCAGTCTCCGCATCACTCTCTCTCTCTCTCTTTAAATGTTCTTCAAGGAGAGAGAGAGAGAGAGAGAGAGTAAGTAGAGGAAGGGGGAAGGTCACCTCAGTGTTGGTGACTAGTGTTATGGACGGCGATAGACGTTTAGATAACGATCTCAATTCGAGCTACGTTGGAAGATGAATGGTAGATTAGCCGAGAGTGTTCTAATTATAATTTCAATGCGCGCACGAGAGAGAGAGAGAGAGAGAGAGAGAGAGAGAGGGAGAGAGAGAGAGAGGGAGAGAGAGAGAGGAGGATCGGTACGATAAAAGAAGACGACATTTCGCACCGCCTTTCTTCGTGAGATACAAAAAGAGAAAGAGAGATAGAAGAGTTAAGAGCCGAAAAAGGAAAGCAAGAGAGAGAGAGAGAGAGAGAGAGACAGAGAGAGAGAGAGAGAGAGAGCAAGCGGAAGCTTCAAAAAAGTCGACGACGAGAAAGCAACCTAATTAAGTCTGGGAGATGTCTCGTTAAGATCGCTGATGAAGACGCTTGTCCGATGTTTCGCTCGCTGCGAAACTTTCGAACCTCCTTCCCCTTTGCAGAAAAGGGGATGTTACGTTCGTCTCTAACTCGTTTCTTATTCGTCTCGGCTTTCCGGAGATCTCCCTCGGTGAAGATTTGCCAACGAATTTCTTCGAAGAAAATCTTCTCTATATTATCGTGCGGCGTGCGCCTTACTACTAATAATAACGGGAGGATACAAATTTTCTTCTAACGAATTTGTTTCTAACGATTGTTATACGATCTCAATAATCGATCGATAAATCGATCGATGAAAAGTGAAAACGTTCAAACTCGACGTTTCTAAAGGGATAAAAAAAGGACAAAAGGATAAACTTGCATAAGGGTAAGTATGAAAGAGAAAAAAAAGAAGGAGAAAGAAGAAAAAAAAGAAAGCAAAAAGAAAAGAAAAAGAAGATGAATAGTGAGGGCTTGAGTGTATCTAGGAAGATAACAAGGAAAGGTGGCGATCATTCGTAAAACTGTCAACCAAGCGATATATCAGTATCCTTTTTAGTCGTTAACTGTGACACTCCCTTCTCAGAATACTCGAAGCTCTGCACTACAAAGAGGTCGAAGAGTGAAAGAGAGAGAGAGAGAGAGAGAGAAAGAGAGAGAAAGAGTAAAGCATAGAAACGAAGAGGTTGCTCGATCGACACACGACGATGATGCACTGAACGACGTGGCAGCGTCACGTGGATGGGCATACAAAGCGGCAATATGGAGAGGGCTTTTCGAGGGCAACTGTATGCTCGTTAGTTAGCGTGCATTCATCGTCGCATTATTACAGTTAGCCACACGTTCTTCGTTCTAGCTACATATACGATACAATACCGACAGATGCGATACTACGTGCAGTAACAGCTTCGTCTCTCTTTTTCTTCCTTTCTTTCGCTTTTACCGATATACTATACACAAGCTATCATAGTAGTTGCCTTTACCAGCCCTTTCTTCTTCTTTTTTCTCTTTCTCTCTCTCTTTTTTTTTTTTTGTATCGCGATATTGACTCTCTTTCCCTCACTTTGTTCTAGAGTGAAGTGATGTATATGTGTATCTAGGTTTATTGTATCTGACTAGCACTAAAAAAACGATGTATATACATTTTAGTTATATTAAAAAATTTTTCCCATCAGATAGGACACGATCGGTCGATTTATATAGTTTGAATATTATTCCATGATTTTATAGCATGTATTTTTATAAATGTTATATATATATATATATATATTATGCGGAATAAATTAATTATATAAAAAATAAAGCAAATCAAGTTATACTTTTTCGAAAGAGAAGCAAGTTAGTCAGTCAGTCAGTCACTCAGTCAGTCAGTTAGTTAGTTCTGAGTCAACTTGCGGAAAGATTAGATTTTCTGAAAGTCGTTTTTCATGAGAGGAAGGAAGAAGAAGTTCCACTGGTGGGATTAGATGCTGTCGTAAAATTGTTGTACACGCAAGGGCTAAGAGAGAGAGAGAGAGAGAGAGAGAGAGAGAGAGAGAGAGAGAGAGAGAGAGAGAGAGAAGAAAGCTTGCGTGTAAAAGCGTTCGATCGTTCTACTAACCTTACAAAAGAAACTTCTTTATTTCGAGAGAAAATAAATATTTGACCGATGCGGGGTGGTCGTGTCTAAATCTCTCTCCTTGAATCGTCTTTCCTTCCTTCCCTTTCGTTTCCTTAACGAGGGCAATCCTAGCTTCCTTTTTTTTCTTCTTCGCAGTTTCCACACGAAATCAGCTCAACAATTTTCTTGGTAACACAGAAAAAAAATGCTACAATTTTCGTTCTAATTTTATTGCCTTTTGATCAATCTTTTTCTTCTCAGAAGAAAATGGGGCCGTTCCATGTATCGATTCGACTATGTCGATGTACGTGATAAAAATCTTTGATACAAATAATGTAAATAATTTGAAAAGAAATATACGTTTGTACATACATACATACATACATACATATATATATATATATATATAATATGTAATATATTTATAAAAGTTTATATACAATCTAAGAACAAGCAAAAGCTAACTCGTAGCATGTACGTCTACCTATAACTCGTTGTCTCATCGGATTTCGATTTGCCGTTTTCTCGACGACAACTTCGTTCGACGTACCTTTTATTTTGCCAACTCGTTCGCTACTTTTCCCAGATACGTTGAAAGCCGATGGCCGTTCTCTATCGAAGACCTTCGACGACGAAGTCGACCCACTTTCGAAAGAAAATAGCTGGAGTAATAAAAGAATTATCTCGCGTCTTGGCAGCTGTTCTCAGGACTTTAAGATCCTTCCTATAATTTTGTTGTTTCGCACGAATGCTCGATAAAATCTCGGACGTTCAAATATCTTTCTTTTTCCTTCGAGAAAAACAAGGGAAATATCGGTGGAACGCATTTATATCGACGTCAATAAAATTCTATCCTTTTTGTTTTCTATTAAATTAATAACCACTCGAAATATTTCCATTCTCGCTTACTCATTCTTTGTTGTTCTATTGTAAATATATATTTATACATACATACACACATATATTTATGTATAAAAAGAAAAAAAAATAGAAATCAGTACAGAGTACAACGCAACGGCGTTATCGATGAGGCCGTTTACAAACGATGGACGAGGTATACATATTCATGTTCCTGTAAATGTTGCGTCGCGTTATAGTGACATAAAAAAAAAAAGAAGAAAAATAGTATCAAAAACCAACGATAAACACGAGGCAAATGAAGTACCCATGTAGGATTTTTCACACTAATATTTGACCGTTTATTGAAACGGTAGGAATCAAATACTTTTTACGAATCATTCATGCGTTTTCGATAGAGTTTGGCAACTTTTTTTCCTTTTTTTTATCATCTTTAATAAATGTGTGAGCGAACAGGCGTTAACATTTTTCTTTTTCCCCCGTTCCCCCTCTTTTTTGAGAAGTCTTTCCAAGCGATTATACCAAAAATAAAAGTACGAGGGAAGGGGTGTTTTGATACGAAAAGCGGAATCGTTTTCGAAAACAGTTCGCAGAGATATTCACGATCCATCGAGCTTCGTTTTTTGACATCATAAATTCTCTCTCGATGCGTTTACTGAAAGGTGAAAAAAGAAGGAAAAAAACGAGTAAAAGACAGAGAGACAGAGGGTGGGAGAGAGAGAAAGGGAGAGAGAGAGAGAGAGAGAGAGAGAGAGAGAGAGAGAGAGAGAGAGAGAGAGAGAAAAGAGAATTTTAAAAATGATGAGAGCACGGTGTGCGATGGCGATGTTTGAAAAAAAAAGGAAAAACGATCGCAAATTCGGGTTCTCTACGGTGTGGTGAATTTCGTGCGAAAAAAGCTGCAAATTCGTAGATTACCACAGTGCAAGCTAGTAGTAAATCTCGTTTTCCACAGGAGTCAGGAGAGCGCAACGATGCTATTCGGTGCACTGTGAAAATGAGAGAAAAAGAAAGAGAGAGAGGGAGAGAGAGAGAAAGAAAGAGAGAGAGAGAGAAAGAGAGAGAGAGAAGTCGCTATTCACATGCGTGACCCTGGATCTCTCAAATACGCTTTCACAGAGCTTTCGATAGCTCGAAAGAAGGAGGAATGCGAACTCGCGATTTTCAAGACGACAAAGACGATTTTTCTAGTTCGCATTTGCTTTCGATCATATAGCCTCGAGGTGTAAAGCTACCTGGAAACATTCTCTCTTTCTCTTTCTTCCTATGCTTTGTCCTCTTTTCTCTCTCTTTCTTTAGCATAAGTATCGTTGCTCGATATAGAAGCAGGAATCTCTCAAGTAAAGAATTTTGATTTCGAAATGTCTCTCCCTAGTGTGTTCACCTCCCTTCCTTTTTCTCCTTTTTCCCTTCCTTCTCATCTTCTTTCTCCTTTTCCCTCTTCGAACAGAGCGACTGGCGGCATCGAAGGTAAAATTGGATGAAATCGACTTTGCCCTTTCGCGATACATATTTTAGAGAACACGTCAATGAAACTCTGCGCTTGAATCTTGCCGAGACCGAGACCTCTTAAATCCATTCTTTTCGTCGATAAAAAATGAGAAAAGCCGTCCGGAGTACTATAAATTAGGTACGAGATAAATCAGATTTTTCCACCGTTACTTCCCCGAAGGGGTCGAAGGTCTCACTATCTCTCTCTCTTTCTCTCTCTCTTTTTCTCTTTTTCTTACTCGTAAAGATGATTTCCAACGTTACGAAGCTACAAAGACGACTTTCCTCTTTTCTTTTCAAGATTTCTCTATGAGAGAGAAGAAAAGAAAAATAAATAAGATTCTTTACATATTTCTTCGATCTTTTTTCCCTTCCTCTCCCTTCCTACTCTTCCTTATTCCTTCTTCTCCATGTTCTTCCATATTCTCTTCTTTACAGCCTACGCTTTAGAAAAAAGAGAAACAGCTCGTCTCTCTTTAAAGATACCTCGTAATAAATATTTTTAAGTCGATGGAGCGAAGCACGGATTAATAACAAAACGTTCAAGAAGGAAAAAAGGTTATGGTAGTAACGGCCAATCAGATTTTTAATCGATTAACAATAAACGTGTAAAAATAGTTCTCGTCTCGTTAGCGTACGCTTTAAAACGCTTTTCACGCGCGAAGGCCATCGGACAATAAAAAAAAGTATCTCTCATCGAAAGGAAAAACGATGTAATTTAATGGGGAAGCTTGTTCGATATTAAAAAGAATAACTTGCCATATAATATGCGTGTAAAATTTTATCGTGCGTATTAGTTTTAACGTACGTCTCGCTCGAAGGTAAATAAGATACTGACTCTCTCAAGATCAAATGTTTTATATTGCGTAGATTTTATTGTGAAACTTATCGAGGTATGTAAACAAAGTTTACGAGTACATGTACACATATGATTCAGAACGTTCATTGTTATATATGTATATTATTATATGCGATGATAAAGAAAGGTCGTTGAGAAGATTACAGGAAATTCGTGGAATTTCATGTAGCCGATACAATAGAGAGAGAGAGAGAGAGAGAGAGAGAGAGAGAGAGAGAGAGAGAGAGAGAGAGGAGGGGAGAGAGAGAGAGAGAGAGAGAGAGAAGAAGGGAGAGACAAATAGACACATAGAGAAAACAATGACGAAAAGGAACTACGACTAGCAATAAACTTTTATGAATCGAGAAACCACCATCGAAGGAGCCTTTTCTCCTTCATTTCTCGATGCTGTAAGATCAGCTTAGCAGTTGGAGCATCGTTTTCTCACCACCCGCGAAGCACCTTTTCTCTTTCTATCTTCTCTTCCTACTATTCTGAAAGTAAACGTGTATTCGTCCGTCGGTGAGAAATTCTTGTCGGTTAAATTCCCAATTTCCACGAAAGCTTCGTGGACGAAGAAACGAAAAGAAGGAAGGGAGAGAGAGAGAGAGAGAGAGAGAGAGAAAGAGAAAAAGAGAGAGAGATAGAGATAGATAGATAGATAGGGAGAGAGAGAGGGAGAGAGAAAGAGAGAGAAAGTGGTTGTTGCCAATCCATCTACTTGGATCTTACCGTCTGGACGGCGTCGATACTTCTCTCTCACTCTATTTCTCGTTTTCACACACAAGAATCTCGCGTGTTAGCACATTGAGTCGCGTAGATGCGCACACCGTTTCAGCAGGCAACTCTATGGGATCTAATCGACGAAGTTGTAATTACTTTTTGGAGCAGGAGGAAGAGAGTAAAGTGAGAAAGAGAGAGAGAAAGAGAAAGGGAGAGAGAGAGGGAGAGAGAGGGAGAGAGAAAACGAGTGAGAAAGAGAGAGAGAGAGAGAGAGTTTTATTTTATCGCGGAGTGATGGAGATATCGACAGACGTAATGCCATCTCTCTCAGACTGTCCCTTTCCTCTTTCCATCATTCTAACTCGCCAATCTTATCCATTTCTCTCTCTCTCTCTCTCTCTCTCTCTCTCTCTCTCTCTCTTTCTCATTCTCCTTCTCTTTGTCGATCTATCTATCTATCTTCCTCTTTCCAACGAAATACTCTAGGTGCTAGCAACTCGAGCAAGTCCCTCC
Organism: Vespula pensylvanica; assembly: GCF_014466175.1. Classification (NCBI taxonomy): domain Eukaryota; kingdom Metazoa; phylum Arthropoda; class Insecta; order Hymenoptera; family Vespidae; genus Vespula; species Vespula pensylvanica. Next base: position 6,498,904 of record NC_057687.1, on the reverse strand, counting down.
GAAGGATCCTCTTCGAGAGTGTGATTACCGAACACCTTGGGAAATCCATTACTTTATATCAGTTTTTCCTAAAGGGTTTCCGCCGGCGGCACCGGATCTTCAAGAAACTCCTTACAGGATCTCCGGCTTGCTCCTCTCGAGTACCCCGAACTTTCATCCCGTCCCGCGGAAAAGCGTTATCTCCGATACTTCGTTCTTCATCTTTCTTGGATTTCTCTTGGTCTTAAGCATTCGCGATTTTCTCTTTGTCTTTCCTTTTCTCTCTCTCTCTCTCTCTCTCTCTCTCTCTTCTCTCATCTTTGTCTTACAGAGTATATCCGTTCATTTATTTAACTATTCTAACTTCCATCAGGTTGTTCTTACTAAAATTCATTCGTCAGAAATTGAAAACGACAAGAAACATTTTAGAAATTAACAATATCTATCTAAATTCATTAATCTTAAGCATGTTTCTTTATGAATTCATTGGGAGAACGATGCATGCAGCTTGATAACACTGGTTAGCTCGAACACCTTCGAAGGTATCGCACGGAATACGGAATACCAAGCGTAGTTGAAATTTTCTGACAAAGTCCTAGGAACACTCTGCAAATGGAGATAGGGTTTCCGTGACATGAAATCTTAAACCGTCCACGGGGTGTAAGCGAGAGGGAGGTTCTCTGTTTCTCTCTCTCTCTCTCTCTCTCTCTCTCTCTCTCTCTCTCTCTCTCTCTCGTTTGCAAGCATCGACGTTCTTCGTCATTGTTATACCCCGACATCGGCAGCCATGAAAAGGGGTCGTTCCAAGATTTCCGTTTAAATTATGAACCGCTTCGTCTTTCTCTCTCTTTCTCACACACACTCACTCACACACACACATATATACATATACATAGTCATTTCTCGCTATTCGTCCCCTTTTCGCGTTTCTCCTCCTTCTCCTTCTCCTTTTTCTCCTTTACTGCTGCACCAATCGACGAGGACGAGAATCTCTGTTGGAAGAGAGAAGAAAGTAGAAGAAGCGAGAAGAAAAATGGGACGAAGCTTATGCGAGGCCAATTAATTATCGAGCTCTTTCTCGCTCGTTCGTTCTCTTTAGATACTCGTCCACCTCCTCCTCCTCCTCCTCCTCCTCCTCTCTACCTTCCTTCTCCTCTTCTTCCTTCTTCTTCTTCTCGCTTTTTCCCCTCTTTCTACCGGAGATATTATTCGGCATGGGTGCTCCGACAAAGTCGAGCATTCGACGAGAAGGAGAGAGATCTCCCTTTCTCCTTCCTTCGAGCTTATTTACGAGGGCCCTTCGTGTCGAGTTTTGTACGCCGGAAGAATCCGGTGACGCCCTTCTAATGATCGTATTATGCTCCTTCCACGAGCTCACGTGATCTCGCCCCCGTTTTACATCCCTTTCCCTTCGATCTCTTTCTCTCTCTCTCTCTCTCTTTTTCTTTCTCTCTCTACTCTTTTTTTCTTTTCCATCGTTAGAGATAAAAAGAGAGACATAGATATTCATCGAGGGTGGAAACATGAAAGAGAGGAAAAGAAAAAGAGAAAGAGAGAGAGAGAGAGAGAGAGAGAGAGAGAGAAAGGAGAGAGAGGAAGAAAGAAATAGAGAATATGTTCTATTCGGTTTAGAATTATTATACGTTCCCCTACTCTTGGGCTCCTGCACGCGATTAATTTATTTCTTTTCGCGAGCATTATCCTCCGCGATCCATAGCCGAAGCAGAGGTCGTGCGGTCATCGCCGCTTGCTTTAGCAGCTGGAACCAGGAATATCTCTCTCTGGAGAGCACTTCCGTAGAGGAACGGGATGTGCTATGTCTCTTATTCTCTTTCTCTCTTTCGCCCTTTGTTCCCGTGCTTGTGCACGAGCGAGCGAATATGAGATAAAAATGTCTCTGTTGGAATATTACGTAGCACCGTTGCCGGAACGTTGATTATTATGGAGCATCTTGCGGCGAATTACCAACGTGCAAATGTTAATATCTATCCCTAGTATGAATGTATATACATATATGTATGAGTCTATATATATATATATATGTATATATATATATATATATATATATATATATATATATATACATATAAATATGTGCGTGTAGTTTTATATCTACACAGTGTACCGTTAAACGAAAAACATACGTGCGCTTTTAAATTCCTCCTTTTCTTCTCGGCATGTTAAGAAGATTAGAATTAGTTGGAGAAATCGTGTAAATTTCGTGAAACTTTCCTTTTATTATCACGAAAGATGATTGATATCGGTAAAAATATAGAAAACTTGAAAGTATAACTTACGATCGTTTTGAAATTGGACTGGATTAAAGCCAGGATACGACCTTTCGCTCGCAGATTCCTTCTGTTTGTGAAAGAGTAAGGGACGAACATCCATTTCGTACAATTTCGTTAATGTGCTTTTTTCGCGTGGCAGTCGCGTGCACACGTATTATTAATGATGCTTGCCGAGTATCTCTCCCTCTTTCTCTCTTTCTCTCTTTCTGTCGTAGTCGTTTTAATCCAGACCCCTTAATCAGTTTCATAACAATGGGACGTTATTTAAGAATTGATTGGTAGGAAGGGCGCATACTGCCATTGCTCGTTGTTACCACTGTACACGTCCTAATCCCTTCGTACTAATATTTGATTCATAAATTACACTCGCGCGCTCGCGTTCGCGAATTTAGCGAATCAACGAGTACAGTCGAGCTACGCAATAAATTTATAATGCCTTATTAGCTTGTTCTCTAACCGTATATTTATGTATTGTATTGTATGTATGCAGAATGGTATATTCTAAAACAACTATCGGTACGATTTCATTTTACGTGTATTACAATAAAAAAAGAATGGAAAATAAACGAATTAAAAAAAGAAAAAAAAAAAAAGACAGAAAATGCGTCGTCTCGCGTTCGTAAGGATCTTACTCTTGTGACATTATCCATTGTTTTTCGACGATAGAAATTTTAATAAATCTATTTTCACTTAGAAACAGACTCACCGATTATTTTACGAGTCTCTTTCTGAACTACTATTTTCCTTCCATAGGATAACCTAATTCGCGCGAACCAAATTCTATCGATCGATACGAACGGAACGAAGGTTAACGAGTCGCATAGGAGACCATGTCGTGTTGGTTCAATGCTCTCGACCTATGAAAAAAAAAAGAAAAAAAAAAAAAACAAAGTGCATCTCGGCGAGCGTGTTTTATGATACGCGATCAGGTAGCAACGAAACTCTCTCTCTTTTTTTCTCTCTTTCTCTCTCTCTTTCTCTCACACACATGTACGTAAATATGTGCACGTCTCCGAGAGCACGGAAACGCATGCTCTCGGAATCCGTGCTGCGTGAAATTAACTTCTGCTTTAAAACTGGAATTTCGCGTGGGCTCTAAACGAACGAACGAATGAGCGAAGCTACGCTCGGTACTAGACACACACACACATACATATCCGCATGTATATACATATGTACGTATAGATATTGATGGTTGTGACTGTGATGTTGCCGTCGTTACTCTTGGCTAGGGGGAATTGGCGTAGAAAGGGTGAGAAAGGGGTAGGTGGTGCAACGACGAGAGTTAAAATGCTGCCAATGTAAGGGAACTTACAATCGTTCATACAGCAAGAACGGAAACAGGTTACGCTCTCTCTCTCTCTCTCTCTCACTCTCTTGTTGGAAACATTGTGCAACGGGTGTTGAAACGCTGTGAATTCACGAGAGAGACCAAAAGAGTGAGAGAGAAAGAACCGTGCATTTGACACTTTCTCGACACGTTATTAAGAAACACGTCGGTGCAGAGAATTTTCGTATCCAATTCCTTCCTTCTCTTCTTTGCTTTCTAAGCAAGCTAGAGGGTTGTGCCCTATAAAGAATGTAATTTTACAGAGCGAGACTACTGTCTCAATTCTATAGTTCTTTGACTATAAGAGGTGTTTATAAGAAAAGAGAGAGAGAGAGAGAAAGGGAGGGAAAGGTTAACGACGTTTGAATGCATTGAACGCGATGTATAGTCTACTTTTATGAGACCACGACCGTTCGCCCACGACTAACGAAGCCGATGGAAAAACAATGGGTTGAAAGAATAATCGATTCTACTTATGGTCGAGGAGCAAGTAGACACAAGCTATATTCACACATTTTTTTGTGTATTATATTATCGGACTTATTATCGGAATTATCGTTCTGTCCTCTATGTATTATATTTTTCTCGATATTAATATCTATTATATTTTTCTCGATATGAATAAAATTTTGTTTTATCGCATATAATGTTGATACATTGTATAAAAAGAGAAAGAAATAGAAAGACTCGGTAAAAAGAGTCAAAGGGTACCGTAAAATACAATTTTCGAGAAATTAAAAAAGAATAAAAAGCAAAAAAAAAAAAAGAGTAAAATATCAGAAGGCATTATTAACTACTCCGTTCGTATTTCGATGGTACGAATAAAATATCGTGTTCTGGTTATGTTTAATAACCGACTCTCCGCCACGTCGTGCATTATTGCCTCCTCTACTCTTTACCTCGTACCTTCACTTCCTTTTTCCTTTTTTTTTTTTTATTTTCGTATTTTTTCATTAAAAATATAATATCAGAAGCAGTGCCAAGTGAAATCCTCGTTAGTAACATTTCATAAATCGACTCGGGCGCATTGGCAAGGATAAAACGTACAATCGATTATACACGTGGTACGCATCGTTAAAAGTTAACCATGCGAATGCGAGAAGAGTTTGCGGGTGGTTGATCGAGAGAGAGAGGGAGAGAGAAAGATAGAGATAGAGACAGAGACAGCGAGAGAGAGAGAGAGAGAAAGAGAGAGAGAGGGGGGGAGAGAAAATGAACGAGTCGAAGGAAAAAAGTATTGTATGATATGACACTGTAGTTGTTCTGAAATTTCATCGCTTATTCAGATTCCGCAAACAATGCGCTGGTTATATTGGAGCCGACGGCGAGCTTGAAGCGAGCTAGACAGGCGCGTACTCGGTTTATACGAGGGCCGGTTTCAAAAGCGTTATGAAGTGGCCACGACGATACCTTCTCCATGAGAACCTTTTATATTTATTCCTCTTTCCATTATTGAGTGTAAAACAACAATAGTCTAATTAAAATTTATTATTCATTCTACTGAACCACCATTTGTATATATATATATATATATATATATATATATATATAATATGTATATATATATATGCATATCTCTCTCGTTCTATATTTGTCTTTCTTTCTTTATTTCTACCAAAACGTAATTTCGCGATTATTAGTACATTTCTTTTTTTTTTACAAGAGAAACGACACCTCTCTCTTTCTCTCTCTCTCTCTCTCTCTCTCTCTCTCTCTCTCTCTCTCTCTTTTTCTCTCCCTTTCTCGTATACCCTATAGATAATGGGAAATAATGGAAAAGTAAAAAAGGGGAAATGTAATTAGCGAACTGCTATGTCCGATAAAAGTTTTCGTTTTTATTCTCATAAAAGACACGCAAAGTTCAATAATGCGTAGAGTACATATGTGAATATGTCTATATATATATACATAAGTGTATATATAAATGTATATATATATGTATATATATTAGTCATGTAACTTCGACATTACATTCAACTAATTGTAAGTTCGAAACAAACCTTTAAAAAAAATCTACTCAAAGTTGCAAATGACGTTTAACTCAAACAAAACGAACAAGTTTTCAATCAAAATAACCCCTTAAAAAATTCCCGATACATAACACAAAATTTATACTCGCTTATATGATTATTTATCATCGAACAGACGATATTAAGAATAAACGATATAGAATTAGGAGTGTTATTTGTCTGTTCGGAAGAAAAAAAAAATTGGTCTCCGTGAGAAACTTGAAAATCTTCTCCTCTCAAAAAAAAAAAAAGAAAGAAAAGACCAAAAAAAAAAAAACGAAGCGAGTAATGAAAAATCGTCGAAAGTCAACGTGTCTCTAGCCCCTTCTACTTTCGCATGAATCAAGTAGGAAGGTGCGTGCTTCCTTCCGTGTGTAATAAAACTCTGCGAGCGTATTCGTGGAATTCAACAAGCTCGTGAACCATTTATCAAAAGGTTGGAAAACGAGAGAAAGAGTAAGAGAGGAGGAAGAAAAAGGAGAAGAAAAGGGAAGAAGAAAAATAAAAAAAAGAAAAAAGAGTAGAAGAAGAAGAAGAAGAAGAAGAGAGGCCATCGTCGTCGTTGGGTCGAAGTCGTGTAAAGCGTTTCCCGTGTTCAAGCTCTTTCCAAATTGGCCGAGAAACGTAATCTAGCGGTTTATGGGGAGCAAGAGGGTGAGTGGGAGGGAAGCAGAGGGATAGAGAAGCGGGGCAGAGTTAACGTTATTAACGTCTTATGGAACGACGACGACTAGGACGACGGCGACGACGACGTGATCTTCATCGTCCGCAATCCGCGCATCCCTTTTCAAACGAGATCGCGTTACTTCAAGCTTTTATCCGCCTCCACGATCTGCTTATACCACTTCGTACGCGCGAGATTTATCTCGTACGATTACGACATCGCCTCTCACCAAATGCCCGTTTGTCATTTCCGTATAACACTCCGGACACATCCACCACGCGAGATGACGATTTTTCGCTCGCTTTTCTTCAAGATTTCGAAACATAATTTCATTATTTTCAACATTATAATCCAATTTTTTTCTTTTTTCTTCATTTCCTGTCTAAAAAAAACTTTTTATATAATGCGAAACTCTTATATATTACCTAGGTATAACTTTTACTTTGCGAATATTAGCTTTTGGATTTACGTGGTAACAATGAATTTTGTAAAAAAAACAAAATGAAATAAGACAGATATATGAGTGTAATTTCGAAGTTACATGACGTTATAGAGGGTTAACAGGTTTATTTTTATTTTTTATTTCTTAATAAAAAGAGAGAGAAAGAGAGATAGATAGAGATACAAAGAGAAAGAGAGAGAGAGAGAGAGAGAGAGAGAGAGAGGGAGAGAGAAAGAAGATGGATGGAAAAAAAATGTACGGGCCAAGTTTTATTGTCAGTTTTCCGACTATGATATATCGAATAGAAAGAGAAATATATATCAAATACAACAATTATTAACGATATTATATATCGAAATACATCTTGCGGCAATATGTGTATTTGTTTAACAAGTAATTCGAAGAAAAAAAGAGAATAATCAATAATTTCATCGTAGATAATCACGGAGATGGATAAGCTAGATCGAATATAATTATACGTACGTGTTTATAGGTATATCGGACAATAGGGAATGCATCATGTTCATTGATATTTTTTTACCTCGAATAAAAGCACCAAGTGTTCCACGTTCAATGTTAAATGCACGATCATCCGTTACGTACCTATATTCGTTCGAGAATGTCGATTATTCGAAATAACAAGCGGACGAATTCTATCGGACGAGAGAGCTTTTTTTTTTTTTTTATTTAGCAAATAGTGATCGAAGATAGGAAAGGAGAGAAAAGGGAGAGAAGATATGTTACCTACATACATGCCTATGCACAAAGCACCTTATACGCATCGTTAAAAAAGTCAATGATCGTTATATTTCGTAATAATGCGTAATAAGCAACGTAGATATTTCCGCAAATAACGAAGGGCCTCGATGAAATGCTTTTTCAATAATGTACGTACATAGGTACATATATATATATATATATATGTATATAGGTGCGTAGAAAGATCGATCGATCGAGTTAACGTTGATAATGTAATGCGACATTATACACAATGTTTGTTTCGCATTCTCCATAAATGAATAGCCCTTTAAAATTAATCTTCCAAATAATTAGTTTGTACCTCGTGCGTTCGTTTCCCGAATTATTCGAAACGCATTCGATCGAGTCACCGATTTTTCCGTTTAACGAAATATTTTCTACCTGCCGTTTATTAACGTGTACACGATACGTACATACATACATACACACACACGCGTGCTTGCGTGCTTGTACACATATACATATACACATAAATACACATACACAAACATATATAGAGTGAAATTTTTCATTATCCACGAACTTTCGTGCTCCCTGGCTAACCAGCTAAATGAAACGCGATACACGAGGCGGAAGCGAATTTACGATAACGAAAGGAATTGCGATTACGAAAAATCGATCGACTCGGCAAATTCGATCTCACTTTTTACAACGGTCGAGCCGTCCGTTCTCGTTTATCCGCAATCACGTTTTTCGTTCGGCCATCACTTTCCGCCTGCCATCTCCATTTTACATATTCTCTCCATCTCCCCGGCCCGGTCCCTCTTAAAATATCGATCCGACTGCGTGACGCTTACGTATGATTATTATTAGTATCTAACGTATTATACTTTTAACGATTAACATTTTCTCCGATTGTCAAATCAATAATTTTTTAAGTTCTAATTAAGAATTAAAAATGAGAATTTAATTTTATTCCGATAGAAGAAGAGACATACGGTATTGGACATAAAGCCTTCTAAAGCCCGATTGCGTTGTAATTGTAACACGAAATAGAATTCGAAATATTGTTAGAGGTTTGAGAATAAAAGGTATAAAAAAAAAAGAAAAAAAAAGGGAAAAGAAGAAAGATTGCAATACGGAACAACATGTTTCAAGAGAAATTCAACTCGACTAAATATCTAGAACAATCACTTTTCTTTTTCTATTCGTTCCGGAGTGCGAGTAAAGGGAGGAAAAATTCGGAAGTATAAAAAAAAAGACAACGAAATACAAAAAGGAAAAGAAAAACAATTCAACTCTCGAGAACGAACGAAGCGGGAAAAGTCCGTCCTCGAAAGTATTTAAGCTACTCTCGATCGTCTGTACGTTTCGTCTCTCTTTCTTCTCCCTCTCTCTCTCTCCCTCTCTCTCCCTCTCTCTCCCTATCTCTTTTTCTCGTGTAGAAAAATCTTCTCGTTTCATCGATCTCTCGCGAAAGAACGCGTCGACCGAGAAGAGTATTTCTTTCTTCGTCTCTTTCTCTCTTTTTCTATCTTCCAAGCTTTTCCTCCTCGAAACGGAACGGAAACGAAGCTTCTACGATTCGCGTCATCCATTCCGAGAACCCGTGACCAGCGTCGATTCAATTTCAGCTTTCCAGAGGGAGAGAAAGAAGAAGGGATAGACAGAGACAGAGACAGAGACAGAGACAGAGGCAGAGAGAGAGAGAGAGAGAGAGAGAGAGAGAGAGAGAAAGAGAGAGAGAGAAAGAAGATGGTGACTCGAAGAGACGGGAGGTCTGTGAAAGAGGGAACGAAATGTAAGAGGTTAATTGGAACAGATAACTGCGTCTGCGTGCGACGAGTAGGAGAAAAAAGAGATGGAGGAGGAGAAGAAGAAGGAGAAGGATGCGGCCGTCCACCCTTAGCACCATCCTTTTTTCGTCCTTTTCTCCTTTGCCCGTACCTTGGTCACATTTTATCCAGCCTCATCCTCTACCTCCTATATCTTTCTACCTCTTTCAACCTCTTCCTTTTTCATTTTCCGTCGGTGCTGTCCACCCTAACCGAACAACTTCCACTTCTCTCTTTTGCGCACGCCCCGTAAACATTTTCTTATGCTTCTTATTTTTCTTCTTCTTTTTCTTCCTCTTCTTTTTCCTCCTCCTCTTTTTCCTCCTCTTCTTTTTCTTTCTTCTTCTTCTTCTTCTTCTTCTGCTTTTTCTTCTCCTCTTATTGCCGTAGTTCTCTAAGTCGTCATTAACGGTTAACGGTCCACGTCTCGTCGACCGTATATATTTACTGCATTTATTTACGTTAGGATATATAATCGTGAGGAGAAAGGTGGAGGTAGAGAGGAAGCTTCAAGATAGAAAGAGGTCGACGAGAAAAAGAGCAAAATGAAAGATATGTTACTCTTTAGAACGAGAGAAAGTACGCGAGTGAGAGAGAGAGAGAGAGAGAGAGAGAGAGAGAGAGAGAGAGAGAG